>NC_045709.1:24492323-24688123 GCF_009834535.1 Camelus ferus
CAAGACTTTAGAGGCAGGTAAACCAATGGCTTCTATTTTGTACCTCAGTTCAGTCCAAACATCTCATTATCTATGGGTAATGAGGCCCTGAGGATTCAAAGACAATAGAGTAGGATATATACCCCAAGGGAGCAAGACAGAAATTAGCAAAGAGGACTGATGGTTAACCTTGTCCTGCCAACGAGCGCATAAGAAACATATTTCTCTCTCTGCACAACTCCAGGCACATCACTAGAGGACAGGATAGAGTGAAGTATCCTGTCTCTTGACCTGCACATCTTAGGGTGGCAGGTTGAGAGAAAAACCTGAATGGGATCTTGTTAAGTTTTTAAGCCAAGAGTTGACAGTCATACCTAGCTGCTTATAAAAGAGAAATAGAGTCCTATTTAATTTGCTACTCTTATTGGTCTTCATTTTCTATTCTAGTGACCTAGAAACAACTCTAGATTGAGGGTCACCCTACTTGTTCTTGAATCGTGTTACATCATTTCCCTGAGTGATAAATAATAACAAAAGTCCAAACAAATTTATTAATGTTTGTCTTAGAATTCAAACACCTAAGAATTCTAAACTGATGCCATTACAAGTTAGGATAATCTAAAAAACAAATTTTTCTTAGGTTTTAAATATCATATTCCAAAGTAGGTAAAATAAGCTACCACAGAAATAATTCACATGAAATATTAAAACTACCTGATTCAGGTCACAGTATGTCCTTAGAGAAGGTGCCGATTTTAATTCTCTTGCTATCTTCATAGCTGCATCCAAATCATTTTTTTTCTCTTCAATGTAGCTCTTAGCCATCATTACATTTGATAAATAATCACCTGTATTTCTTACTACTTCTTCACACAGGTTCTTTTTCCTTCATTTACGATAAAGTTATTTTTCAGTATTTCATAAACATGTTTATGACAGTAAGTTTACAGTAACTCAACAGTATTGAACAGATAATTTCACTATTTTGTGAGCGTAAATAAAGTAAGATTGTTAAAAGGGGCATTCAGTTGAACTAAAATGTATTAGAGTGGAAGCTGTGTGCATGTAACTAGAGAAAAATCAGCCTCTGTAGGAGGACACAGTTATCATGTCACAGAGACAGCTGTCAGAGCTGCACAGTAAGATAGACCCTGGATGATTCCACCACCACTTTTAAAAGTAGGAGGAACCCTGGCCATCTTGCTGTCATTTGTGCCATTATAACAAACACATTCTGTGCTCATTTCTCACAAGGATCTATCTGTACATTAAAATATTTCTGTAAGTAGATACATATTACATGAACTTAAAATGATATTTTTAAATACTTCACCAAACCAGAACTTAATTAACTATAATCTTCAAAGTAATCACTCAGGAAGCTTATAGCATTACTCCTTCATTACTTACCTCATTTTACTCAAGAAATTTTCTGTGCCTACGGTACAATTACTTTATTATGGAAATTAAGATATTTTGCACCAAAAATTATAGTGTCTAATTGCTCATTTTATTCATCAAACAAATGAGTAAAATGATTTCCTCAAAATCAAATCTGGCCTCAAAAAAAGACTTGGCTACACTGAACAGTCTGAAAAGGAAATTAAGAAAACCATTTACAATAGAATAAAAAAAAAGAACATATTTAGGAATAAACATAACCAAGGAGGCAACAGACGTGTACACTACACAACATTGCTGAAATTAAAGAAGGCAAAATAAATGGAAAGGTCTCTCATGTTGTTCATGAATTAGAAGACAACACTGTTAAGATGTCAATACTACCCAGCACAATCTACAATTCAAAGCCATCCTTATCAAAATCGGAACAGAAAAACCCATCCTAAAAGTGACATGGAATCTCAAGGGACCCCAACCTTCCAAAACAATCCTGAAAAAGAACAACAAAGTTGGAGAGCTCACACATCCTGATTTCAAAACTTGCTACAAAGCCACAGTAATGAAAACAGTGCTCTACTGCCACAAGGACAGACAGACAGACAGACAGCCCAGAATTAAATCTTCACATATATGGTCAACTGAGTTTTGACAAAAGTGCCAAGACCATTCAATGGAAAAAAGACCATCTTTTCAACAAATGGTACTGGGAATGAATGACATTAGGCCCTTTCTTTACACTATATACAAAAATCAGCCCCAAATGACTCAAAGACCTAAATGTTAGAGCTAAAACTATAAGACTCTTAGAAGAAAACACAGAGAGGAAGCTTCACAGTATTAGATTTGGCAATGATTTCTTGGATATGACACCAAAACATGGCAACAAAGAAAAAATAGATAAAACAGACTTTATCAATTAAAAACTTATTTAGATCAAAGAATGCTATCAGGAGAGTGAAAAGGCAAGCCACAGAAGAAATGTTTTCTTAGGTCAGTCTGCTAAGGCAAAAGAAATAAAAGCAAAAATAAACAAATGGGACCTAATCAAACATACGAGCTTTCGCACAGCAAAGGAAATTACAAACAAAACAAAAAGACAACCTATGGACTGGGAGAAAATATTTGCAAATGGTGCAACTGACAGGGCATTTAATTTCCAAAATATACAAACAGCTCTTACAGCTCAACATCAAAAAAAATAAATAAATAAAATAAAAAACCCCCAAAACCCCAAACCAACAATGCAATAGAAAAATGGGTGGAAGACCTAAACATACATTTCTCCAAAGACATACAAACGGCCAACAGGCACATGAAAAGGTGCTCAACATCACAAATTACTAGAGAAATGCAAATCAAAATCACAATGAAGTATATCACTTCACACCAGTGAGAATGGCCATCATCAAAAAGTCTACAAATAGGGGGAGGGTATAGCTCAAGTGGTAGAGTGCATGCTTAGCATGCAGAAGGTCTTGGGTTCAATTCCCAGTCCCTCTCTGAAACATAAATAAGTAAACCTAATTACTCCCCAAATAAATAAATAAATAAATAATTTTTTTAAAAAGTCTATAATTATACAAATATAATAAATGCTGGAGAGACTGTGGAGAAAACAGAACCCTTCTACAACTGTTGGTGTGAATGTAAACTGATGCAGCCACAATGGAAAACAGCATGGCAATTCCTAAAAAAACTAAAAATAGAGTTACCACATGATCTAGCAATCCCACTCCTGGGCACATATCTGGAAAAGGCAAAAACTCTAATTTGAAAAGATACATGCACCCAATGTTAATAGCAACACTATTTATAGTATCTAAGATATGGAAGCACCTAAATGTCCATCAACAGATAAATGGATAAAGACAATGTGACACACATACATACATAAACATATATATTCATATATATATGGATATTACTCAGCCACAAAAAAGAATGAAATAATGTCCTTTGCAGCAACATGGATGGACCCAGAGATTACCATACTAAGTGAAGTAAGTCAAAGATAAATATAATATGATATAACTTATCTGTGCAATCTAAAAAAGTGATACAAATGAACTTAGTTACAAAACAGAAACAGACTCACAGACACAGAAAACAAACTATGGTTACCAAAAGGGAAAGGGGGGAGGGATAAATAAGGAGTTTGGGATCAACAGATACACACTACTATATATAAAACATATAAACAACAAGGACTGACTGTAAAGCACAGGAAACTACATTCATTAACTTGTAATAATCTGAAAAGGAATATATATAACTGAATCATTTTGCTGTACGGCTGAAATTAACACAACATTGTAAATCAAATACACTTCAATTAAAAAAGTCAAAAAAAAAAACAACAAGCCACAGAACAAGAGAAATTATCTGAAAATGATATATTTGATAAAGGATTAATATCCATAATGGATACAGAACTCCTACAACCCAGCAACAACAAAACAAATAATCCAATTCAAAAATGGGCAGAGGACTGGAATAGATATTTCTCCAGAAAAAAATAAGCAAATGGTCAACTGAAAGGATATGGTCCACAATACCACTAGCTATTATGGAAATGTAAGTCAAATACAAAATCAGATACCACTTCACATCCTCAAAATGGCTGTATTTTAAAAAAGAATTAACAAGTGTTGGTAAGGATGTGGAGAAACTGAAACTCTTATGCACTGCTAGTGGGAATGTAACCTGTGTAGCCAACTTAGAAAACAGTTTGGTAGTTCTTAACAAGATAAACATAAAAGTACCCTGTGCCACTAAACTGTACATTTTTAAATGGTTACAAAAGTAAACTTCATTATGCATATATACCACTATTAAAAAATGTAATAAAAATGTATGCACATGACCTATCACTTAAAATTTTATAACTGAATATTAAACATGAGATACCAACAACATTGAGGAATAAAGAATATGATTCATTCATAGTGTATTGAGCCTATGTTCTAGATATCCTAATTAGACTAAAAAAAAAAAAAATAAAAAGAACCCAGATCCAAAGGGGCAAGTACCATTACCAAATATATTTCTTACTTTTATGAGCCTGCCTCTTGAAATACAAAAATGTGATTAAAGATTATTTAAGCTCTTATATATCAAAGTTTTAAAAAAGGATGGCTATATAACAGTATGGTGGTATTGTTTAGAAATGAGTATTAGAAAGTATGTTATTATTTTCTGTGATGCAAATAAACACAAGAAAAAATGATGAAATTACATACCAGAAAAAGTATGTTTGCATTTTCCCAAGTATGCTGAATTCTACAATGGGATTCAGAATTTGAAATCATTTTTCTGTGCTAACTGGTTTAAGAAAGAAATTATCTGAACAGCTTTGGATCAGAAGGCAAATAGTCAAAATAAAAAAAAACCCCAAAAATGCTGCTCTTCATTTTGAAGCTGTCAACATCAGCCTACAGGGACCACCCATAACCTTCCAAACTTGTTTAATAGTTACTCATTACTTTAATCTATGCAAAGGAATAAAATGACAAGTTAATGTTAAAAGCTTCAGTTTCATTGAGTATATATTTTTAACTTATTACCTGGAATCAAGAGAAGTAAAAAGCTGATCAAACTGTTTCTCCAGAACCTCTATAAGACTGACTGTTTCCTCTTTTGTTTGACTGTGTATGTGTTCGAGCATCTGGGAAGAACATAATACAAAGATATAATTTGGTATTTCTATTTTGGAGGAACTGTACTCTTTAACATAATTTTGAAAGTAAAAGATACTTTTTGGACTTTTCAAAATAACAACACAAGAGGAGATTAGATGATAAAAATGGAATAACTCATTAGGTTAAACTTTAAATCCTGGTCCTTGTCAGCAAGATCATGTCTTTTTTGGCACTTTGTACTGATAAACTGGCAAAAAGGCCTAGAAAACCCACTAAGTTTTCAAAACTTCTTATCATTTTAATCAGTACAGGAAATGAATCGTTTTGGATAGCTGAATTTCTCTCTGGTAGGATTCCTTAAATTTATAAAAACTTAAAATGTAGTATTAAAAATATTTGAAATAAAGTGTTAACTATTTCACATACTTCTTCATATTTTCAAAGAATCACTGCTTGGTATCTGTGACCTTTTCTTCTTCCAATTTCTTTTTGGAATGGGAATGTCTACCTATGCCTATCCAACCAGTGTATTTTAGGAGATAATTTATTAGTTTCACACATTCACAGTTGGAGAGGAATTTTGCCCCAGCATGAGTCATTCTCTGAGTCTCACCTATACCTGATTTAGAAGATACTTAGATGAGATTTTGGAGCTAGAGTTGATGCTGAAATAGGTTAAGAATTTGGGGGATGTGAGATGGGATGAATGTATTTTGCATGTGAGAAGGATATGAATCTGGGAGGGCCAAAGAACAGACTGCTATGGGTTGAATTCTGTACCCCACTCCCCTTTCAGATTCACGTGCTGAAGTCTTAACTCTCATATCAGCTATAACCCTTTGAATGCCTTGGCTGTGAATTTGCTGTTGCTGGGTGTAAGGAATTTGTTCTTCCTCAATAAAGAAGTCTCTGTCTCTCGGGTGACAGGGTTAAGGAGAAAAGAGCGTAAGACTCTGTGTAACGATATACAGCCAGATAACATGCAATGCTAGAAAGGTGATCTGCAATGCTTCCAAGACAAAACTCAGCTCACAGCAAGCAGAAATCACAGCTCCTTAACAAAGCTCCAATTTCAGCATGCTGCTAGCACAACAATGCTATGAGATTACTGCTAGCAGGCCATGAGAGGTGTCCATTCTTTTGTATATTTCTCTTATCATTTGATAATCATACTTAATAACTGAATGCTAAGCTCCAACTTCAGTGATATTACATCCAAATTACACAGTTAAAGAGAACATGCCTTAATTTATGATAGAATTTAATCATTCAAAATGCTTACTTTTACAGCAATACTTAATTCTTCAAAATTCTGGCCTGCTATCTTCAATGCTTCATCAATTTCTTCCACAGTTTTAGTCTCCTAAGAAAGGGAAGGGGAACATACAAACACAAAGTATAAAAATAGATGCTTAGATACAACATAGTAGCTGCAAAAACATCAAGCTACCATTGCGGTTACAGACCCACTACAGAAATCTGAAAAGAAGCAACAATTAACATTTCAGTTTTGGTGATAGCATCCCAAATTTCTTTTAGGTAGCTTTTTGGAAAAAATGGAATTATGTCCTACAACCATTTTGCATCTTAAAACTACCTGAAAAATTTATCATGGCAATAAATATATATACATAAAAAGTAACAGTTCTTAAGAAAAAAAGATTATAATTTGGCTATGTTAAGATTTAAACAACGAAGGTGAAGACAGCGCTCTGTCTTCTCTCCCAGCCCACTAACGATTCCCTTAACAAAAAGATGTAATACTTCATTCAGCAGTATTTTGGAGTTTCTCCTGTTTCTAGTCTTAAATTAAAAGAATACATTATTTAAAGTGATATGGAGTAGTAACAGGTAAAACTCAATCTTCCAACAACAATTACACCATCCTTTCAGTCACCGTTAAAACACCCGGTAAATCACCCTTAGAATTTAGAAACTTGCACTTTATACAATCTCATAGAATGTGAATTCAATAACTAGGTTCAAAAGGAGGAAGCTATGTACAGGTAAATATCAAGAGCACTGACAGAGCTGGTCAAAGGCAGAATGGGCTAACTTGGGAAGAAAAGAGAATTGCTGAGAACAGTTCAGAACAAATCAAGAGATTCAAGCAAGGGAATATAGGTTTACCTCTGTTACCTTCGTGTTTCCAAAAGAATCTATAGTTATAGGAACCTTGAGAGAAGAGGAAAGTTAAGCTACCAGAGACAAAGTAAAAATGTTTGGCCATATGTCACTTCATGAATAACATTCTTCATACCTCCATTACAGCTGATGGGTTCAGAACAGTCCCGCGTGTGAAGGTTGAATGTTCTAAACCAACAGTTAGCTGGCCAGCAGTCTTTTTAAAGTCCTGAGAACAGTTCTTTATCCTGGAAAATGTCAAGTACATTTATTTTAAATACCAACATTAATATAATGGTTTCAATCCTCTAGTCTGATTTTTACTCTCTCTCAAAAATAATTCAGGGGGAGGTTATAGCTCAGTGGTAGACTGTGTGCTTAGCATGTACGAAATCGTGGGTTCAATCCCCAGTACCTCCATTAAACATAAATAAATAAATAAACCTAACTATCTCCCCACTCAAAAAAACTAAAAAAATAAATCATACTATGACTTCTAAGAACACTTAACAGTGGGTTCTCAATTATCTATGATAAGTAAAGACAGGGAAACCATGACTAAATATGCTTTCATATAAAACTTAATTTTAATCAAGAATTCAATTTCTTAACAAATTCCTAAAAATAATAGCTTACAGTATAAATCGTGCTTGAATTTCCAAACCGTCTCTCCTTCTCTGATATTTTTTGGTAGACATGTTGATAATCCTTTAACTGTCTCAAGCTCAATTATTTATACACACAAATGCCAGCTATTAAAAAATGTACTTATAGGCCTAGATAATGTATATAAAGGTAATGAATTTACCAGATAAGTTAATTTCAAAGAAAAAGTAAGCTACATTTCTTGAGTACAGACGCTAGAGTTTTTGCCTATTTTTATCTTTATATCCCTATGTTAGCTAGCACACAATTAAGTACTCAGTGTTTGTTGAATAAGTAAATCAGAAGCCTATGACACTTCATGGAAGAAACTATGATTAAATATGTTACTCTCAGAGAGAGAAATAATAGACTAGATAATTTTTAAACATTCTATTACTTAAAAAGTGAACATTCATGTTCTTAAAAACATATGTGAATGCTTTGGCCATAAGGAATCCATTATTCAATTCCTGTTTCAAAATATTAAAGACAAATCAGG
Source organism: Camelus ferus (assembly GCF_009834535.1). Lineage (NCBI taxonomy): Eukaryota > Metazoa > Chordata > Mammalia > Artiodactyla > Camelidae > Camelus > Camelus ferus. Next base: position 24,500,610 of record NC_045709.1, read on the forward strand.
AAGGAAACACTTCATGTATCAAAAGATACTTCTATTTTAAAATATATAACCATTTAAACCAAATTCTACTGAAATTAGGAAATAGAGGAGTTTCTAACGTAAGTATATTTGACATGGAGAACTAATTTTAAAATGGTAATTCAGAAAAAAACTGGGGTACCTAAAACCAGATTCATCTACTTCTGAAAATGAAATTTCACTTTGCAACCATATTCAATATTATATAGATCTAGACAAAAGTACAATCAAATTTGACTTGGACGATGTATAAAAAGAAAGATTCATACAGAAGCCCACATTTATATTTTCTCTTGGGAAAAAAAAAAAAAGGATAATCTGGCAACACTGGGATGGTCTTAACACAAAGCAGTAATTGGCTGGAGCTGAGTACAGGCTACCTCCCCTTCTGTCTGCCACAATCCTTAACGCTCATTTAATGTCAGTCTATCTCACCCAGTAAGTCATCTGCTAGATTCCTGTAGGTGTTCAAATTTGTTACGGCCACTGACTCACAGGAAGCCAAAAAGATTCCTGAAGTGATTATTCACTCAGAGCCTATGGAGGAAGTGACCGGTGAAATGCAAATACAGGAGTTGGGAGCAGTAATGGTGTTCCATGAGCCTGAGTTCCACCTCTGGTTCTGTCAATAACCAGTTGCTGGACTTCAGCTAAGTGGTTATGCTACCCAAAGGAAAAACTGTTCTGTTGGTTTCTACGCACGCATATAAATCTGGACAGAGAAGGTACAGCAATAACATGAAAAGTCATGACAGTTAGTCTAAAGGATTTTGGATTTTACCTGGATAGGCAATGAAAACCATAGAGCAGGAAAGGGTCTGAAGTCCTAAGGAGGTAGCCAAAAGAGACTAAAAGAATCAAACAGGGTGTAGAAATGGAAGGTAAATTATGAATATGGGTGATATTGTGGAAATAGAATCTGCAGGAGGTCAGATGGATGAGATATGAGGAACTGCATGATCTATAGATGTTTGGGCCAATGACAAAATTGAAAAGTTTCAAATGAGACTGTTCCTTGAGGGAACCCTGTATTTATTTTATTTCCCATATAACTTACTTCCATATTAAATATGATTTAAGAAGTTAAAAGTTATACAAAAATATAATTACCATCTGAGTAGCGTCTTGGTAAATTAAGAAGATTCTTCAACCCTTAAAAAGTTGCAAAGTCAAACTTTACCATTTTTTAAATCATGATTCATTCCACAGTCAACCCTAAATGTACATTCGCCTAGGATCAGAAAATGATTTTCAGAAAAACTACAGCAAATGTCAAAATATCATGGTTCTTCGTCTAACATTTATAAAATGTTTACTCTGTGTCCAGCACCAGGGATGTAGAAAACAATAAAATATGGCCCTTGCCATTAAAGGGGCTTGTAGACTAGAAGAAGATGACAAATATAAATAAATGCAATTAAAAAAACACAGGTGCTCATCTCCAGCTGGAATATGTTAAAAAAAAATCTTTGCATACTATTTCAAAAAGAGAATTTATTAATACATATACATGTAAAATCTTACACAAGAATGGAAAAATGAATAAAATAATCTCAAAGTTATCACTTTCCATAAATCACCTCTCAAACCACTTCTTTTCAAAATCTTGCATTGTATTGTATTCATACTACTGTTGAGAATCAATAGAAATGTAAGTTCTTATTTTTTTCCTCCATTATCTTCTCACTCAGCACACTAGTTTTTGCTAAGTCTATTCTCAGCTTCTCTTACTCTGATGTGGCAATCTTGCATTCTTTTCTTTCCCCACTTTAAATAAGAACAAACTAATGCTGCATCTTTAAGAGTTGGAGTCTCCATTTCATTTACAGCTAAGACAAATTATAAACCTAAAGAGCAATGTATAAACAATGGGTTACAAACACTAATCTAAGAATGACATTTTATCAATGATTCTAAAATATCTCTTCAAGAAATATGTTAAACTTCAAACACTAAAATAAGTGCACACAGAACATACTTTTTTGGCTGCAGTTTTTCCATAAAAGACTCTTCTTTAATATATCCATCTATTGGGCAGTATCCTTGTTTTGTATTTATAGTTGTAGCAACCTTAGGATAAAAGATGAATGGAAGAAACCAGAAAGTCATTCAATAAATTCTGTTTACCCAGAATTCAAAAAACTAGCGTGTCATCCATAGATAAAGTTGAAAATAGCTCTAAAGATCCTGAAATCCTCTTTAAATCAAAGAAAAAGCAACACTTTCATGTTTTTATCCTATTTTATTTTTTTAAAAAATCAGTTATTTGGCAATTAATTAAGCAGAACATTAACTAAAATACTTCACTCTGCTACATTTCTAAAGGAAATGCTTGGAACAATACTTATAAATTCACTGTAAAATTTTTACAATGCTATTTTAAGGTACGTACAAAACTCTAAAATACTTGGGAATAACTATAGTAAGAAAAATACAAGCTCTAAGAAAAGAAAACAAAAAACTTTACTGGCAGTCACAAACAAGAACTGAATAAATGGAGAATTAGGTTAGGGTCTTGAAGACAAAGATTTAAAGCCCTAAAACATAACTAATATAAAATTAATACAATTCTGAAGTTCGTATAAAAACATAATGAGCAAGAATATAAAATTTTTAATATAACATTCAGTGGAGATTTATCCCACCAGAAAATAAAGCTACTGTAATTAAAACACTAAGGTAGTGGCACAATACAAGTCGACCCTTGAACAACGCAGGGCTTACTGTGCATGTAATTTACAGCTGGCCCTCCATATGTGTGGTGCTTCTGCATCCACGGATTCAACCAACTGCAAACCATGTAGTACTGTAGCATTTATCTACATAAGTGGACTTACACAGCTCAAACCTGCACTGACCAAGGGACAACTGTAAATGAACAGAACAGAGCCCTGAAACAGATCCACATATATATGGGAACTTCATATAGACTGTAAGTGGCATTTCAATTAAATAGAGGAAAGATTGATTATTCAACAAATCATGTGGGAAAGTCAGCTAATTATTCTGAAGAAGAAAGTCACATACTCACATCATATAAAATATAAAGGGATTTAATACTTACTTTTTAAAAAAATAAGTATTGAAAAAAAAGTACTGTAACTCTGAGATGGAAAGTCTGCCTAACCAAAGAAAACCTAGAAGCCATGAAGGAGGAGGAAAAACAACTCAAGAAGGAAACATTTCTGAATGGTAAAATGTAATAAACAAAATTAAAAGTGAAAAATTGGGAGAAAACATTTAAAATACACAGGACAAAGTGTTAATATCTCTATCACATGAAATAGTCTGACAAGCTAGAAAAAGACAATTCAAAAGGAAAGTATGGAAAGGACCAAAAAGGATCCGTTAAAAATCCTCCCAGAAGAGGAGCTAAGAAGTCAACATATGAAAAATTGCTCAATTTCACTAGTAGTCAGGGAATTGCAATTTAAAACAAGGAGATACCCACTTTTTGTCCATTAAATGGTCAAACATTAAAAAAATGGACAAACTCAAACATGGATATTTTTTAGACCTGGAAACTAACAGAATCTGCTGATAAGATTTTTTTGGTGGGAGTGGGTTTCAAGAATTGTGCAAAGATATAGTGAAAAATTTTGAAAACCACCTAAATGTTTTATCATAAAGAGATTAGTTAAGAATTACAGCACTTATGTACCATAGTTTATTATATAGTCTTTGAAAGTATTGCAGCAACATGGATGGACCTGGAGATTGTCATTCTAAGTGAAGTAAGCCAGAAAGAGAAAGAAAAATACCATGTGATATCACTTATATGTGGAAACTAAAAAAAAGACAAATGAACTTAATAACAAAACAGAAACAGACTCACAGACATAGAAAACAAACTTATTGTTACCAGAGGGGAAGGGGGTGGGGGAAGGGATAAATTGGGAGTTTGAAATTTGCAGATACTAACTACTATATTCAAAACAGATAAACAACAAGGTTCTACTGCATAGCACAGGGAACTACATTCAATATCTTGTAGTAACCTATAATGAAAAAGAATATGAAAATGAATAAATGTATGTATATGTATGACTGAACTATTATGGAGAGATTGACACAACATTGTAAACTGATTATACTTCAATTAAAAAAAAGTAATGTAGGAGACTCTCATGAGAATAGGTTAATGCTGCTAAGAAAAATAAAGCAGACTACTAAATGCGATAGTCTCTCATTTAAATATATACCTCTGGTGGGAAAGAGGATGTTCTGGGAAGGTTTTAAGTATAAGGTACCAAAGATAGTTATGTATTATTAGGTTATCAGGGTAAAAGTGTTACGTTAGGAAAATCACAATGGAGCAATTGTTATTTTTAAGAGTGTCCCCTCAGAACTGAGGACTAAAACTTTCATTTCTATCTGCCTCTTCATTTATGCCCTTTTGGCCTGGCATTTCATAGTAAGAGCTTAATGTTACTATCAACAGATTTGATACAGGACATTTCTTCCAGAAAATTTAAGAAATTATTAAATACAACTGATTTAAAATATTTCAGTTAAAACTGTGTAAAGATTCTTAACTTCTAACATACATAATAAATATTTTCTCCCCCTTCCTCTGCCATAGCTTGTCATTTAAGTGTTACTTATTGTGGTGTTTTTGCTTGTTTTTTCTATTTGTAAATGAAAAAAATGTGGTCAAATTTAACCAGCATCTCTTCTATGGTTTCTGACTTCAGTGATACGCTTAATAAGGCTTCCCCAACCAAGATCACACAATTATCTATATTTCCTTCTAGTTTATATTTTCAACTTGTACGTTATTAACATTTCTAATCTACATAGGATTTTAATATATATTAATTACCTATTGATTGCATAAATTATCATTTCCTCATGGTCCAATATATTTTTGGACTCAGGTCCAAATGATCAGTAAAATGCCAGTACTTTGGAATGGTCCCTAAGTATGATCCTACCCTTAAAACAAAATCTGCCATATTGCTGTGTATAATTATACAGTGGTTATTACCAATTAACCATTAATATCAATCAGAAGCAGAGAAGAGATGTTACAGAAAACCATACAACCATGAGAGATAAAGATTCTTAGATAAATTCATATTCACCCCAACTCAGACATAAGAACACAAGTATACCCATTAATTCTGAATGAGATAATCTTCAGCTTAAGCTTAAAATAATCAGCATTACCTAGGCCTTCAAAGTGAAAGATAAATTATAAGTCTAATGTAAATATAGGTATTTCAATCTTACTTTTTAGAGCATCCACCTCATTTAAAATAAACTAAAAAAAAGAAAAAAGTAATAAACTATAATCCTGAAATAGTCTATAAATTCAGACTTTTCATTTAGACTTGATTCCTCCATTCTCTCTTATTCCAAGTAAAAGATACCAGCAGAAATCTAAGCTTTAAAAACTAATAAAAGAGTGGTAACAATTTCAGGAAGGTTTCTTGAAGGCCTCCTTTAACAGTGAACAGCTTTAGTGCATCTGAAGAATCTTAAATACAGTCCTCTGTCAATTACCTGGGGTAACAGCACAGGGGGATAGGAGAAAAGGAGGGAAGAACGGGACAGATCACTTATCTCCCAAGGTAAGAGTCAGAACTGGTCAACTGATACAGAACAATTTGTCAAAATCCTAAAATCAAAACCAATATTTATAAACACACTATAAACACTTGATTAGATGTTATCCAAAACACTAAAAATAATACAAGTATAATGATTTAAGAGACCACTGAACATGAAATCATTTGCCACAAAAACCAAGAAGTTACTGTTCTAATAAACGTATCGTCTGTTTTTTGAACATTAGAACAGGATGGATACGGGCAGAGACAGTTCCAGCTGTCTGCCTCTTCCTTTTCCCTTTACTTATTCTTTACCTACCACAAGACTCTATCTTCATATCGTTGGGGATATTCCATTTCAACCTCAGGAGTTAGTCTCCCCTTTTCTTAACTATGTAGTGAGACACATCTGAGGAACCTACCGTCAAAAAAAGGGAAAGGGGATGGGAATTTCCCACAATGAAGGTCATAATTTGTAAAGTATATATCCAGAAGGAACCTTACTTCAAAATGACACCTGCACTCCAATGTTCATAGCAGCACTATTTACAATAGCCAAGACATGGAAACAGCCTAAATGTCCATCAACAGATGACTGGATAAAGAAGATGTGGTATATTTATACAATGGAATACTATTCAGCCAAAAAAACCAACAACATAATGCCATTTGCAGCAACATGGATGCTCCTGGAGAATGTCATTCTAAGTGAAGTAAGCCAGAAGGAGAAAGAAAAATATCATATGAGATCGCTCATATGTGGAATCTAAAAAAAAAAACCAAACAAAACATAAATACAAAACAGAAACAGACTCATAGACACAGAATACAAACTTGTGGTTGCCAAGGGGGCAGGGGTGGGAAGGGATAGACTGGGATTTCAAAATGTACAACAGATAAACAAGATTATACTGTATAGCACAGGGAAATATATTCAAGATCTTATGGTAGCTCACAGAGAAAAAAGTGTGACAATGAATATATACATATATATATGTTCACGTGTAACTGAAAAGTTGTGTTCTACACTGGAATTTGACACAACATTGTAAAATGATTATAAGTCAATAAAAAAGATTTAAAAAAAACATAATTTGTAAAGTATGTTATTCCAAAACAGACATCTTCTAATATGTAAATGTTTCTGCTATAATTAAAATGTTCCCAAATTATATATATATATGTTTAAAAACATATTAATATATATATTTTTTTATCATGTTTAACCTGTAAACCAGTTAATCCGCACTTAGTCAAGGGTCGACTGTAACACTTATTTTAAAGGTTGTAGAGAACTTTCACTTAATTTAGATTTGACTCTTACAACCCTATGAAATAAGAAAAGCAGGTATTATTTTCATCTCACAAATGAGGAAACTCAGGGTTAGGGTGACAGAACCAGGATTGTACTGCAGGTCTTCTGCCTCTAATATTAACTGTCTGCCACACTGCCACAAAAAACAAGATATAAATCCTTATCATCCAATCTCTAAAGTGGAACATTAAGAATTTAGAGAGTAAGACAACTTTCTAGGAACATACTATATAAACTGAGCAACATTTGTACTTGTAGTAATGCAAAGAATATCCAGTAAATTTTATTTTAAATCATTAATTTATTCTATTATGGGTCCACGTGCAAATGTATTACTTTTAGTGCTTCTGAAGTCATGTTAACTTAAAGCCACTGTTTTTTTTTTTTTTTTTTTTTTCACTCTAGCATCTCTACGAATGTAAATTTGATGACACACAAAGGTTGAGGGGCAGGGCAAAGTTCAAAATTTGCTTGCATGGTATTGGTGTGGAAAATGCAGGTACAAATCTGAAAGGAATATTATTTCATTACGATAAAAATAAATAGAGGCAATATTCCACAAAAATCTCCAAAAAAGTCAAAATATATAGGCTAAGTGTATAAACTTAACCTTGCATTCCCTTTGATCACTTTGAACAATTATAAAGTGGATATGAACAGCTTATCTTTTGCTAGGTTCCTTAGACTCAGGAGCAAAAATGCAAGTTTTTAGTTCCTAACTAAAAGTATGTCTTATTTCTCCAATATTTTCACCTTTAACATTAGGTTGTAATGCATTCAATATGAAAGACTAAAACTTACCTCACAATCAGGGCATATAATTGTGCTGTATTCTTCAGTTACTAACAAGCACAGTTCACAAAAAGCATGTCCACACTGAAGTTCATGATGGTGACCTATAGATGAAATTTTATTGTGAATTAAACTTTGCACAATTTGTTAATGTTGAATGTTCAGTATAATCAGATGGAAAGTTAAAGGGGATTCTCTTGTATAGGAAAAGAAATGTAGTTTAGTTGGAAATGGATGACTTATTAAATGAAATTCAGGAGAAACAACACAAGTCAGAAGGAGGGAGAAAAATAAGAAAAACCAGGCAGAGCTATGTAATATTGTTTGCATTCATTTAGATGGTTATTTAGCACCTATACTTCTTCAAATTTGACATCTCTTATAATCATATAAAGTGCTCTGACATACTTCATTTGATCATTGTAAATCGCATGGCTAAGCAGGCTGGGAATATTTTATTCAACCTAGGGATGGGTAAACATTTTAGTGATCTGGGGTAAATGGTATAATCTAGACTCCAATCTAGTTCTGTTTCCAAGTCTAATGTTCTTTCTACTTGATCATACTGCCCTCTGCTAATTTATATTTCCCAACCTGTGATGGGACAGAGAGGGCCAATTTGAGACACTGGCAAGACCATTCTCTTCATGATCTAAGACACTGGCAAGGACAGAAGTCAGATGCCACTAATGTCACACACACATGACCCATATAAAGATTATCTTCACAAACTTAGCATTTATGAAGGGAAATACCATAATCTTATCTTTGGAGTAGGGAGGGAATTAGTGTTTAATGGGTAGCATTTCAGTTTTGCAAGATGAAAAAGTTCTAGAGATCTGTTATACAACAATGTGAATATACTTAACACTACTGAACTGTTCTTTTTAAAATGGTTCAGATGGTACATTTAATGGTTATTTTTTTTTTTTTTAAACCACAATAAAAAAGAAACCAGAGAATGACTCCCCGACCACACTGAGAACTGGAATGCCAATGGCTCTATTGCCTGTGCCACAATCAGGATGTTGCAAATGAAGAAGCTGCTGCCACAGCAGCCAATTCCAGAACCCTAACCCCTGTGCCATGTTCACACCAGCAAGGTGGTCTTGAGTCTTGCCTCTCCTCCGTATGATACCACAATTTTGACTGAAAAACCTAATATCAAGATGTTAATAATCTAAGTAGAATTTGGAGTTTATCATAATAAGCATTCATTATAGCTGTCACTTTCACAGGTTGTCGTTTTAAAAGACTTTGCAAGAAAAAAAGGGAAAAAGAAACTAGATAAAATTAGTCACCATTCACTATAAAATTACAGTGTTCTTGCTAATTTATATTATAATAATTGCATTCTTTTGATAAAAAAAGCTTTAGTTTTAAAGCCAGCTGAAACATCTGAAGCTAGCTTACAACCAAGCTAAATTTTAAAGCTCGTTTAAATCCCAGAGATAATGTTACTAAAGAAATCAAAACTGTTTCAACTGTTTTACTTTTATAAGGTTTCTGACATTGTACAAAGCAAAATAACTTGTGCTGCATTACAGCTTACAGCAGTTTCACAACTTCGTATGCACAGGCACTATCTTTCCAATTGAGTACTTCTCAGCATTATAATAAAAATGTATGGAAGAAGCAGTGATTTAAAAATGCCATGTTCTAAAACTTTACTTTGTAATACTATCTCATTCGAATAATGGCGATTTTCTATGCAACAGCAGTGATCGAAATTTGGGGTAGGAGAAATTTGGCTCCCCACCGAAAACACAACTAACCAACTTTTCCCACTCGCTCATGTCTCCCAAATGGAGTCCGTCTTGGAGGGACTGAGAAAACTGACTTTCACTTCGAAAGTGCAAAGATTTAACAGGTACACAGCGTAATAAGGCTTTCAGCAGCTCCAGGAGTTGAAATTCAACAACTCGCCCCTGGCAGAGACACAGCGCCGTAACGCCTTTCCGGTTACATTAAGTAACTTGAACCTGTTCCACCTGAGGGGAGTCTTGAGGGAGCAAATCAAGGGCTCACGTTCCCTTGCCGCACAAGGTCAGAAAGCAAGACGCACAGAAGTAACGTGCTGTCTGCCAAACCGAGCCGCATGCCCCGGCCCATCCCCAACGTCCGTTGTGTAATTTTAGAAACATTTCCCAGTGGTCTATTCGTTACTACAACAAAAACTACACAAGGAAGCCATGTTTCGTTGCTTCACCACAGGATGACGGCTAGGGCCTCACAGCTCCCCTCTCACCGACCTGCGAACCGGCCGGTGAGGAAGGGGCGGCGCACGGGGAGGCTGGGGGTGAGGAGAGCCGCCCTCGCCCGTCTCAGCGCGTCCCAGCCTCGCTCTCCTCGCGGCCCGCGGGCTCCGGGGCCCGGCCTCGACCCGCGCACGCCTAGCCGCCGCGGCCACCCCGCCCCGCCCCGCCCCCTCGCGGGCCGCGGGCTGACCCTCAAGCCCTCACCCAAAGCTCCGGGCGCCCTTCCTCCACACCGGGCGCACAGGGCCTCCCCCGTGGCCTGGGCTCGGGCTTGCCTCTCCACCTGCCCGCAGGAAGACGGGCCGCGCCGAGCCCTCAAGGCCTCAGCCGCCATCGCCGCTTCCTCAGGCTCCGAGGGCGCACGCCGCGTGCAGGCCGACGTCCCTCGCGGCAGTGGCCAATCACCGGAGGCGGCGGCTCCAGAGGGCCAATCACCGGAGGCGGCGGCTCCAGAGAGCCAATCGGTGGCGAGGAAGTTGAAGCCCCCCCCCCCCCGGCCAGCGGGGCAGCCGGGCTGTTTCTGTTTTGCCGCCGTCGGAGAAACGATGCGCGAGGTGATCAAAAACCGTTTCCCCGTCCGATCTTAGTCCGAGCGTCACCGCCTTAGCACTCTTACTGCATTTAAATCAGACTTAACACAGCATTCCTTCCACTGCTGTTGACCTCACAAGGGGCGAACCATCCTTCACGTTGAAGTCGTCCCCCTTCCCTCGGGCACCATAGGGGCTTCGGTGCGCAAGCCGGCCCAGCTGCCTACCGGTAGGGGGATGGGTTAGCTACTTCAGACTAAGGTGGTCATGATTGCCAACAGCTGTCAAACTCTCGGTGTACAAGGCACTGTGGTCGGGAACAGTTGAGGGTGCTAAAAATTTACAAACTAACATGTTCCCGCTTGAGAGGTATGGAGGCCTCTACCTAAAGGGTAACTTCTAGTACGGTAGCTTGTGTTAAATGCCGGAGGAGAGTGAGAGAAAAGAAGAATTATCTGCGTTGTATGAAAAGCCTTCCTAGAGGATAGAGGGTTTCCACTAGACCTTAATACCTGGATGGGACTTGCGGAAGTAAACAGGGTAAATGAGGCATTCCAGGGAGAAAGAACAGCATAAGCAAGAGAAACTAGGTGGGAGATGCTGTGGTCTATTCGGAATTTAACTTATAGATCATTTGGCCAGAGTATTAACTTACTTACAGTGAGCTTTTTGGAGAGGTATATTGGAGTTGAGCCTTACAGGGTCTTGAATGCCGGACTTGGCATTTGGAGGAGTTTGGACTTCACCATTTAAGCAGTAGAGTGCTGGCCAAATTGTGTGAGCAAGGAATGACGTGATCTGGTAACAGTGCGGCAGGTATATTGTGGAGGAAGCATCTGGAGATGGCAGGGTGCATTCAGCTGCTACGAATAAAAGCCTGCATACAGTCTTCATTTTCTCTTTTCTGTATACTTTTTTTTTTTTTGGATATAGAAGTATTCTATGCAAAAGCTCACCCCTGATTAATATCCAAAATGTGCAAACAGCTCACACATTTCAATATTAAAAAACAAACCACCCTATCAAAAAATGGAAGAAGACCTGAACAGACATTTCTCCAAAGAAGATATACAGATGGCTGACAGACATATGAAAAGATGTCCAACATTGCTAATTATTACAGAAATGCAAATCAAAACCACAATGAGGTATCACCTCCCACCAGTCAGAATGGCTATCATGAAAAAGTCTACAAATAATAAATGCTGGAGAAGATATGGAGAAAAGGGAACCTCGTACACTGTTGATGGGAATGTAAATTGGTGCAGCCGCTATGGAAAACAGCATGTAGTTTCCTTAAAAAACTACAAATGGTCTAAAACTACTATATGGTCCAGCAATTCATATATACCTGGAAAAAAATGAAAACTCTAGTTGGAAAAGATACATGTAGCCTGATGTTCATAGCAGTACTATTTACAATAGCCGAGACATGGAAGTAAGTCGAAGTGCCCATAAACAGATGATTGGCTTAAGAAGATGTGGTACACATATACAATGGAATATTGCTCAGTCATAAAAAAGAATGAGATCTTGCCATTTGCAGCAACATGGATGGACCTAGGGAATATTACACTTAGTGAAATTAGTCAAAGAAATACAAATACTATATAATATCACATGTGGAATAAAAAAATACAAATGAATCTATACATGAAACAGAAACAGACTCACAGACAAAACAAATTTATGGCTACCAAGTGGGATGGGGTGGAAGAGGGGAGGGACAAATTAGGACTATGGGATTAACATATATGAACTACTATACATAAAATAGAAAAGCAACAAGGATTTATGGTACAACACAGGAAATTACACCCAATATCTTGTAATCACCTATAATGGAATATAATTTGCAAAGAACAAAAACAAAAAGCAGAAGCTGAACCACTATGCTGTATACTTGAAACTAACACAATATTATAATTCAACTATAGTTCAATTTTAAAAAAGCTCACCCCTACTCAAAAATCTGTTTACTTTGTAGACCTCAGGAAAAAGTACTGATTCATTAATACATCTCCATGCTACCATCCAATAGTTTCTACCACTAATCCATAATGGAATTCAGAGTACTAATCAAGCCAGTATTCCCATGTAACGTGCTAATATTTCTACAACTTTTTTTTAGTGGTGTTGCCTGTTCCCCTCATCTGGAGTGCCCACTCCTTTCTCCATCAATTCATGTTTTTTCCTCATCATTCATGGGTCAGCTTTAGAACCACCTGTGCCTCACAACCTTCAGATTTCTCCCTGCACTCAATACTAGAGCATGTAGCTGCAATCTCCTTTTCCATTAGGATATCTCTAATGTAATTTGAATAATGACAATCTTGTTGCATAGGGGTTCCTCTTGTGTCATAAGATGAACTGAATGTGGTTCAGTACAGAGGAGTCATGTCTGAATATCACCAGGCAGGCTGGAGAGAATTATGCCTTTGGTACAGTTGAATAAATCTTGGGTAAATCAGGGTCAGTGACAAGTACAATGACATACATTTAGACCTCACATATTAGGTATTGGTACCTCCCAGATCTTTCCAACAGAGCAGATAGAATTACGTTTACATTTAATTTAGATTGTTTAAATCCTTTGTGTGGAATTCTTTAATGGCTTCCCTTTGACTGTGACAAATCCTTAAAATGGCCTTCGATTTGGCCTCTTTGATTTGGTCTCTGCTGACCTCTGTAGCTTCATTTTGCCTCACTCCTCCTCACTGTGCTCCGGATACTCTGGCCTTTTTCAGTTCTGTAAGTCGGTCAAGCTCTTTCCAACCTTAGGGCCTTTGCCTGGAATTCTCTTCCCTGCATTATTAAAAAAAATACTGTAGGCTATTTTAGCCCCACAATAAGGAATAAAGAATAAAATTATGAATGCCCATGATCACTTCAACTGGCTTAAGAAATAATTTAATTTTATTTAAGTAATTCAGTTTTATAATGTCTGGCCAGTTACTCACATTTTAGCAAATTCTTTGTTCCTCCTGTGCTTCATACCTTCCTTCTAGGATCCTTTCCTTCAAGGACACCCTGAAGAAATGTCTTTAGTGAGAGTATCTTAATGGTGAATGCTCTCAGCTTTTATTTGAATGCAAATATTTTCATCTCATTTTCATACTTAAATGATTATTTAGTAACATACCATTCTAAATTGACAGTTTTTTTTTTCTCAGAGTTTGAAGATAACATCATATCAATTTCTGACTTTTACTGTTGCTATTGAGAAGTTTGCTATAAATCTGTCATTCTTGACAGCTAAGTTGTTTTTCTTTGGCATTCTATATATTCGTTGTAATGTCAAAGTGTAGATATTTATTTTCCCTGCTTCAGACTGATTGTAGTTCCTCAGTCTGAGAAATTCATTCCTATCATACTGGTCTGGCAAATTCTCAGCCATTTGTCTTCTTTTAATATTACCTCTTCCTTATTATTTTCTTTTGGAACTCCTGTTAGACAGTAAATAGGACTTTTTTTTTATCCTTTATTTCTGTTAATCTCTCTTTCATATTTTCCATTCTTTATGTCTCTGTGCTGCATTATGGGTGATTTTCTTCAGATGTATATCCCAATTAATCAGTTCTCTCTCCAGCTGGATCATTAGATCTGCTGTTTAATATGACCATTGAGTTTTAAATTTTCAATGACTACTTAATCTAATTTTAGATTTTTTTTTAATTTCCAAATTTGCCTGACCTTTTGGATAATGCTGTATACCTTTCTCATGTCTTTGATTCCATTTTTAAAATTACTTTAATATAATACACTTACTTTATTATGCACCTGCAAATTCCTTTTTCTGCATTCTTGAGGGGTCTAATCCTGCAATTTATTATTTTTATTGATTTTCATTCATGGTGATTTGTTTCCTCACGTGTTTTGTAATTTTGCATTTTAAACTCACATGGAAGTGCTTATTTGTGGGAATCCTGTGAAGCCTGTAATAAGCATGCATTTCTCCAGATTATGTTTTTACTTCTCACAGGTGCCCCAAGAAACTATGAAACTTGGACTGCTTTAATTTAATTCCTCGGCTTGTGTTTTCCTAGATTACTCCAATAGCATATTCTGAATCTCAGGCCCACCGAGGGCAGGTGTGTATTCTAGATTACCTGGGGAGATATTTTCCCCACCCAAAGGTATACAAGATAGACAAATTTCTTTCCCTTTTAGCCAAATTGTTTACTCCCACCAGCAGTGTATGAACCTTCTATGCAAATGATTGGATTAGCATTTGTTTTGTTTTTTTGACGTACTTTGCAGTACTCAGTGGCTGTACTTTGATATCTCCTTTTTGCTTTGATTTACATTTCTCTGAAGACTAATAAGGCTGGCATCATTTCATATTTATTGGTCATTTAGGCTTTCATGTTCTGTTTAAGGGCAGGGGAGTTCTGTGTCTATTTCTTATTGATTTGCAGCAATTCTTTATTCTAGATTCCACTACGAATATCATTTTCCAGGCTGTGACTTGTTTTTTCATTTTATGATATCTCTTGTTGTCCAAAAGTGTTTTATTTCACTATGATATTTTCATTGAGGTTTGCAATATTTGCCTATTGTTTAAGAAATCTCCCCCAAGCTAAACATTCATTTTATTCATTATCTTCCATAAGCTTTATTACCTTCCCTTACACTTTAAAATTCAGCTTTGTTGTTGTTGGTATTTGCGTTGGAGTGGGAAGAAGTGGGGTGCAATGGAAACATGGGAGCCCAGTGATTTGGATGGACAGGGTCATGAACCTTGATGTTCCGTTTTCATGTGTGCTTCTACGTATCACATAGTGAAGTGCCATCTCAGAAAATAGATACAGAGATAGATTCCACAATGGCATTTAAAAAATCAGGGTGGGGGAGCTAATTAGTTTTATTTATTTATTTTAATTGTTTTTGGTGGAGGTACTGGGAATTGAACCCAGGACTCATGCATGCTAAGCACGTACTCTACCACTGAGCTATACCCTCCTGCCTCACAATGGCATTTTATTATGCTTTTCAAAAAAGGATCAAGTATATTTTAACTTCGATTCTGCTTTTGTCTCAATAAAACCTTGGGTTTACCATTTTTCCACTAGACTCACTAAAATTATCAGGTTGTCACTAAAATAATTTATTGTACAACATTCACAGAATGTACACAGTATGTACTCAGTAGAAGTATAGTCGTGAACATTCACTTGGTGTCAAAACATGAGAGTAAGGAGGGTGCACCAACATGCCTCAGCCAGCACGACATGGTCTCCAAATGCACCAGATGGCGCCAGGCCCTTGACAAACAGCATTTGCAGTTTGGTTGCTTTCTTAACTTTCTGAAGGTAGTTTTCAGGCCCTCTGCTACTTTGCCTCGGACCTTCCTGTCCTAATTACTGCTAGCAGAGGTGTGCAGTGAAGAGGTATAAACTGTCTTCCGTATGTATTCCGGATGAGGCGGAATACCCAGCTCTTTCGGGAAGAGACTGGCTTTTTCCTTAGAGATTGATCACAGGGCAGTGGGGCAGGAAGGCCCTTTAGAAAGCACTGAACCCCACCCCCTCATTTAGGGTGGGGTAGCCAAAGCTCTGGCCTCCATGGGTGGCATCCCAGTGTCTTGGTTTCTGGACCGTGCTCCTGGGCTTCACTATGCCAATCTCCACATCCACCTCCAGAAAACTCTGCCTTGGGAATTGTAAAAGAAGTGGACTGCATGGACATGAAATTTTATATGAATGGAGAGATGACCAGTGCTGCTTCAGGCCAGCTCTGAGGGACTTTCTGGGGATAAGCAAGCGTCAACCTTGCTGCTATGAAGAGTTAGGGGGCAGGATGAGGGCTACAGGGTCCTTTCTTGAGAAAGAGTCCCAAGGAGAGCTCCAGGGTCCTAAAAGTTGAGGAACGTACCCCTGTGAGCCTCCCTGTAGGGCAGCAGCGTGTTAGTGTCCTACACTGGGCCTCTCATGCTCTCGTCAGGGGTTCCACTCATTAACTAGGGGCATCTCCATCTGTGTTTGTCACACTCAGGCCAAGTGGCTGCCTTCCAGGCTGAGATGGGTGTGGGCCCTTGGTTGCAGAGCCCACGACACCTCTGGCTTGAACTTGGCCAGCAGAGGTTAACTCGTGGTTCCCAGACTTTGGTGTGCTTAAGAGTCCTTTGGAGAGGTTATGAGAGTACAGAAGCCCACGACCTAAAGGTTCTGACTCAGAAGGTCCAGGTGAAGCCCAGGCATGTGCCCTTTCATAGCCGTCCTGTGCTGGATTTCATTAGACTGGGTCCACCCTGAGAGCAGGTTGCCTTACATTCTTGAGGTCTCTTCTGACTCCTCTGTGGTTCATGTACATTTCTCTAGTTCCTTCCATTCCAAGACATATATTCACTGCTATCAGATTTTCTTCTTTTGGAAACATAAAGCTGCAGACTCCAAGGGAAAAACAACACCCATGTTTTCATAGATTTTGTTTGTTTCCATTGAGGCAAGTTATTATGACGAGGAAACCTCCAGGGGCAGAGTCAGTGCAAGGCCAGGCCTGAGATCACTCTGAGGTGAGGCAGGTGATGGAAGTGCATTTGGTGTTGGCTCAACAGACAAATACAACCCACTGTTTCAGACGCTGATTTCAGTCCCTAATTGTGTCTCAAACTTTGTTTCAGTCACTGACGGTGTGGGCTACGCTGTGAGTGGCCCCTCATGAGGCACCTGGCCAGAGGGGTGGGCAGCCCTCTGCCCTCCACCTTTGCAAACTCTGATGGGCAGGAGGCTGTCCATCCCTTCTCTGAAGTCATAAAGGAATAAAGGCTTTTCATGCAAAGCTCAGAAGCACGGTCACTTCTCAGGTGGGATGTTGTTTGGTTGTGGTATTTATGGCTCTGTCCTTTTTGCCCACACTCCATCAGATGTGCCCGTAAATGTGGTTCACAAACCCTGGTCGTGATTCTAACAGGATGGCATCGATTTTGATGATGGCTTCAGGGAAGATGAAGAAAGTAGGAAGGCGTGTTCAAGCTCACGGTGGCAAAGGGGAGTTGGAGAATTAGAGGGGTGGTGGCCCAGGTCCAGCACGATCACGTTTACTGGCCTTTTCTCAGCAGGGAAATTAATTCTCAGCCTTCCTTTCTGTCCGTCCGGGAGGGTCTCCTCTTGCCCCCTCCCACCTCTTCACCTCTTAGCTTAAAGGCAAATAAAACTCACATCTGAATTGACAGGACTTTCCTGGAAACCAACTCGCTCATCCCTATATGCACTGGCCCCTCTCATTTTAGTGAAAACAGTGTAGTGAATGTCATATTCACCATTGTTTTTGTGCGTAAAGCTGCTTCCTTTTACACACAGACCTTCCCACTGGGGCTGAGCCCACGTGGTAGAGTCCCAGCAGCAACAGGGACTCTCTTTCAGATCTCTTTGTCGTGCATGCATTTCGCATTCAATTACTCTCTTTTTTATTTGTCTCTGTTTCCCACGATGAGTCTTGCTTTTTGAGTCTACTGCGTTTTCCTAAAATGGCCACCGCATGATCCCCTGCCATGTAGTGTTGACACCTTTCCTGTCAGTGATGGCTGAGGAAGACGGTGGGAGAAAATGAAGGTGGGGTGGTGTGCAAAGGCAGGTCATGCTGAGCACGGTGGGCTATGCTGACTTTGGAGTTTACGGGGCAGGGGAGTGACAGGATCCAGCGGCCTTCTCGCTCCTTCATGTTGTGGGGAGCACGTGGTGGCACTGGGTAGAAGAGCTTCAGGAGCTGTCAGTGCGACTGTTGTCATCTCCAGAGTCAGGGGACACGCCCCTCACAGCCTGGGGCTCCCCACCCCATGTTGCTCTCCGAGGAGGTGAAGGAGATGGGCCTGTGCTCCACAGAGGTGGGCAGTGGGAGGGCATAGGCTCTGTGGACACTTACTGCCTGTGTGACCTTTCTGAGACTCTCCCTCCCCTGCTGGGTGGGCAGGATGAGAGTCCTGAGGTAACGCTGGTGTGCGCCACAGAGGGCCCAGCGTGCAGGCAAGCAAAGAGGGAGGCTCCCAACCTGCTTAGACTCTGACTGAGCCTCTCCAGCTGTAAAGAACTTTGAATGAAATAGTCACTGGGATCATGAAAAATACTCTGCATCACAGCACCTCTATTCTGGCCTCAAAGGTTTAACCTGAATGAAGCCTTTAAATGAAACTTACTGTCTACAGGAAGTACGTGTGCTAGAGGTACAAGTCAATGACACTAAAAGGAAGCAATCAGCCAGATTCAGAGTGTGGAGCCCTCTACAGGACAGCCGACCCAGTTCAACAAGTAAACAGCATAAAAAAAGAAAAAAGGGGCAGGAGAGGAGGAAGGGACTGTCTCAGAATAAAAGTCACTTTAAAAGCTGTAACAGCCAAACATAATAATGGACCCCCTCTATGTCTCCATTTTAACAAACTTGTAGTAAAAAGGTGTTTTTAGAGAATTACGGAAATTTGGATTTGTACATATTAGATGCTATCAAGGAATTATTGTTGATGTTGTTATTCGTTATGTAGTAAAACCTGCCTTTTTAAGACTGCAAACTGAAGTATTTAGGGTAGAGCTGCAAGATAAAATACACTGTTGCACAGGACATACTTTTACTAAAAATTGTTTATTATTATCAATTTTAACTGAATGACCTGTATTTCCATTGGCTAAGTCTGGCAACCCTAATTTAGGGGTAATGTGGGATGATGTCATGTTCCAGCAAGGAAAAAAAAAAAAGTGGGGCCATAAATTAAGTAAAGCACAGCAAAATGGAAATGATTGTTGAAAGTAGTTGAAGGTACAAGAAGGTTCAAACAAAACAAAACAAATAAAAAATACTCTGTACCAGGAGGCAAATAAACCCAATTCTGTCACTGATGACCTGTGTGACTTTAGACAAATCAGTCTTTGAGATTCAATCTCCTCATCTATAAAATGCCCAGATCATTTCTCAGGTTTGTTATGAAGATCAAGTGTGGAGGGCTTTGTGAATGGTCCGCTGTCAACAACAGGTAGAGGCATCACTGCTGTTTTCAGGTGATGTGTCCCACATCTCTGGAGATGCTCTTCAGTGGAGAGACTCTGGAGCATACGCTTGAATTGTGCGATGAAAGCTGCAACAGCCTTATCACTGGACTTGGTTTCCTAATATCCTGGGGCCAGATCGCATTAGCAGACATGTAATGAGTGAGATGGAAAAGAATTCTCCAACAAGTCACAGTTTCATCAGCTCTGCTCTTTGGGTGAACCTGAAATTACCTTTCAGAGGTTGGCCCAGCTGAAGCAATGCTGGTCCTGGAGAGAGGTCTGGCTACAGTGTTTTGTAATCGAGCCCTGACTTCTCTGAGCCCTGGTTTTCCTTCCTACAAGATGGAAGTGTACTGGTAAGCCTGCTTCCGCCATTGCTTTCCCACTGACACCATAAAAGTAAAAGGAATTTTAAAAATTGTGTAGGACCATTCAAATACTTTTGAGGTTTTATTTTTCATGTTAATACATAAAAATCACTATGGAAAATATTTTTGGAATGCATGCTTTTCCAGTAGAAGAGACTGAAATAAATATCTTTGGATTTCACAGGGGTTGACTGATGCCTCGTTTATGTGAGACAGCATCACGCAGTGGCTGAGAGCTCAGACTTTGGAGTCTGACAGATTGAGTGGCTCTGCCTCAGTTTTCCCATCTGTAAAATGGGGGTAATAATAAATAAATAAATAATAAAATAATAAATAAAATATATAAATAATAAAACAGTATCTACCTCTCAAGGTTGTTGTGAGGTAGATTAAATGAATTAACAGATATAAAAGTGCTCACAACAGTGTCTGGCAAATAATAAGCACTAAATAAGGCTTACAGTCAGTGCCCAGCACAGTTCTTGGCACAGTGTAGGGCCTCTGGAACCATGTTGTCCGCAATGCTGAATGAAGCTTTTATAAACATCTATGTGCATGTTTTTGTGTGAACATAAGTTTTCAGCATCTTTGGGTAAATACCAAGGAGCACGACTTCTGGATCGAATGGTGAGAGTGGGTTCCACACTGGCTGCACCATTTTGCACTTCCACCAGCAGCGAATGAGAGTTCCTGCTGCTCCACTTCCTTGTCAGCACTTAGTGTTGTCAGCGTTCTGGATTTTAGCCATTTCATTAGATGTGTAGCAGTGTCATGTATTAATCCGCATTTCCCTGATGACGTGATGTGAAGTGTCTTTTCAGATGCTTATTCGCCATCAGTATAACTTCTTTGGTGAGGTGTCTGTTACTGTCTTTGACTCATTTTTCGATTGGGTTTTTCTTATTGTTGAGTTTTAAGAGTAATTTTTATATTTTGAGTCGCAGTCCTCTATCAGCTGTGTCACCGTTTCTTTATGCCTCCCTCCTCGTCCCGCTGAGCTGACGTAAATCAGACATGCCCCCATAGTAAGGAGTCAGACTTCATCTTTTTGGTGTTTGACTGCTGATAGATTTTAAGCATCACTTGTCCCTTTCTTTCTGCCGCACGTCTGGGCAACAATAAGAAAGCCTGGCTGTTCTCTCTTTTGGAGCCCTCAGTCCATCCCCCACCATGATACAAAGTCTGAGCCAGTTTCCTTTCTCTGCTCTCTCAAGCTGTTTTTGGACTTGCTTGGGAACCACCCTGCTCGCCTTAGGAAATCTCATGATGTGAGGAGTAAGCCTTCCCGTGCCCTGGTACGTGGAACGGGGACGGCTTCGGTCGTCTTGACGTCTGAGCCAGCTTTGGGGTGGGGTGTCTTCTCTTTCTGCAGAGTGACTACAGCACCCCTCTCTGATAATGTAATGTGTGAAATGGCTGACTACTGCTTGAGAAAGGGCCGAGTTTTCGTAAAAGTGGGATGGCTGCTTCCTTCTGAAGAATCTGGATAAGCAGCAGGGCAAGACAGTACAAATGTGCCCTTGTGGACCTAAGTCTTTCACTGTTGGGTGGTAAATATCACTGCTTCTTGGAGACCTAGCCGTTCTGGAGACAGTCTGAACACTGGGCTTTAGTATCTGAAGGTCTGGGCAGCTTCGTGGCCTGGGCCCAGGGGAGCTGTTGGAAGAGTCGTGGTTGGAGAGGGCGGCTCCTTCACCCGAGAAAGCCCCGCAGCTCTGTGTGCATTTGACCCCAGCACCTGAGGAGGGTGAGGTTGCTAGTTCTGAGCACAAATCTTTTGGGGGGAATTTATTAAGAGGCCGGGTTCTCGGAACCCCTGTAGAAAATGTTTAATAGCTTTAGAAGCTTGTTGTCTCACACTGGATGGGATTCAGCTCAGATGAACGCGGCACCTCTTTGCTCCCCAGGCCGCCCTTTTGCGCTGGAGAGAGCTGTCGTCACTGCCACGTTACAGCTGAACTGGAGAAGTGTGGAGTGGGTGCAGGAGTTTTCCGTGAACGCATCTGAGGAAACTGAAGCACAGAGAGTTGTCCTTACTGGCCTTCTCTGCTGATAATGGAGGACAATCCAGTCAAGCTGAGAAAGTCAGGAAGCAGCCCTGGCAGCTGACAGCCAGGCCATGATGTCCCCAGCTGAGTGTGAACACTTTTCTCAGATTCTAAAGGGGACTCAGACATCCTGTTCTGCGGCCAGCGGGGAACGGGTTCGAAACATGAATACTCTGCAGAGAGTATTCAAAACAGCTCCACCAGACCCCAAGGCCCAGGACACTTTCCTCTGTGAACAGCTGGTCAGAGTCCTTCCTCTGCCTCCTGAGTGGGGGTCCCTCCACGTTCCTGTTTCTGAGCCTCCGTTCGAGGCTCACCCCCTTGTTGACCATCTGTTCTCGCTCCTCCAGCCATTCCTCCGTCACCCTTACTGAGCTGTTCTCTGAGCCGTTCCTGCCCTCCTGGGGCTGACGCTTCAGGGAACAGAGGAGGTAAAACGTGCAGTGCATCAGAGGCTGGCGTTTGCCGTGGAGAAAAGCGAAGCGTGGAAGGGAGGGGTGTCAGGGTAGAAGGTGCTGGTCCACAGACCTGAGACATCAGGGAGAAGGCACTTCCCGAGGGGCAGCCCTCACAAGGCCCCAGCTAGACTTGCAGGCCACGTGGACAGGTCACCCTGTGAGGGCCTGCAGGCCACTGTGGACACCTCAGGCCTTTCTGACTAATAGGCTTTAGTATCAGTCTCCTTGTTTGTGGGGCGTCCTATCATCTCACCTGGATGTGTGAGTTAGTCTTACTCCCACAGGGAATCTCATTTCTGTCTCTTAGGGGGTCACAGATACTGTAGTACCCCCGGGATGACAGGGGCTGTAATGCACCCAGGCTCACAGGGGTCCTTAGGGCCAGCAGCTGTCTGCACCCTCCTGTCGCTTCGCCCAGGGAGCTCGCAGTCTGCCCTGGGGGCGCTGGCTTCCAGGACGCGTCGTGACCCACTGGGCACATCCCTGGGCCTTTCCCCTTCTTTTCCTGGTACCTGCAAAACTCTCCCTCATCTTTGCCTTCGAAATCTCAGCTCTTAAAACGTGAGCTGGGCCCACTCAGGGTGTTCCCTGGAGACCCAGGACATTCTGCGCCTCTGTCAATCCTGCCCTTGCTGGACAGCTTATTTAAAAGTCTGTCTTTCCTGTTGTATCACTTGCTCCTCTCAGGCCGGCACCGCATTGCTCAGTCTCAGTGCTTCTCCCATCATTTAGGTCCTGCTGTGTCCTAGCAGTGCTTAATTTGTCGAAAAATGAAACCAAGAGGAAGAAATCCCATGTTATACAAATGTTAACACATAATGTAGGGAAAAACCCCACCAACTGATAAATCTAGTACCTATGCACTTACAAAATGCTTCTCTCCACAATATCTCAATTTATCTTCACAACGACTCTGTAGAAGGGAGCCTCTATCCCTTTAAAATGAATCAGGCTTTTGCCTTAAATCTACATTAAACTTTATCTTAGAACCTCTGGACCAAGAAGATAAAATCCCGAGTTAGGTTCTGGTATGTCGAAGGGGAGGGCTGAGAACCAGGAGTGGGACAGAGGAGAAGGAGCTCGCCCGGAGTTCTGGTCTGAAGCGGAAAGAACAGCATCGGTGAAGCAAAAGTGCAAGATGGGGCCAGGTGCTGGCGGGGGAGGCCCGCGCTGGCTGAGCTGAGGCCAGGTGCCCCCGAGGGGAGTAGATGGTAGCTTTCGTCCTCTCTTTTCAGTGTTAAATGTCAATTTTCAAAGGAAAGGTAAAATCATGGCTCTCACCCAGATATAACAACAAGTAAGTGTTAATGATTTTATTTAGCTTGTATCCAGATGCGGGAACTAGGCAGTTGTTAGAACTGGTTCAAAGGTGCAAAGACGCACATGTTTATCTGGAGGTGAGGAATGCCCGATGCTTGTGCGAACAGGGCAAACTGGCTTTTCCAGAGAAGGAGGACTGTCCCTCATGGGGCAGGGCTCGTTTGCGCATCTACAGAAAGGAATATTCTGAATTGCTATCAGTTCTCTGTAACCTTAGCTCTGTAAAGCCTGCCTGAGGGTGTGGTCTCTGGACAGCAGGCAGGTTTCCATCCAAGCACTGTCCTGACCCGACTTGGCAGATTCTATGGTCGAGCCACTTAGTAGAGGGGATGGACAGTGCTGGACGGTCACTTGATCCCGCAAACCCATCTCCCTTCTGTCATGCAAGGCTGACACTACTAACGGGTGGGGCTGCCGTGAGCATTCGAGAGACAAGGCTTTGAGGAGTCATCTCAGTCCCGGGTGTTTAATGACCACCAGCAGTTGTTCCAGTCCTGTTAAGAAACATTCAACTGCACTCTTGGGGTGATGGCTGCCGAGTGAGCACGGAGACCTCACGGTCTTTGTGAACAGTCAGAAGCAACTAGCAAATGTGCACTTGTTCTATTTTAAGTCTCCTGGGAAGAGACTTTCCCCATCCCGATAATAACGCTGTCAGCGACGGATGTTGGTGGCCTGACTTGGCTCATCAACAGGCAACCTCCTTTACAAAATTCCTCCACGGAAGCCTGTTCATCCAGATCCAGGTACACATGCACACACTCACAAGAGCCAGGTGCTTCACACATGGCCTCCCACCTGTCACACCTCCTCGTCCAGGTCTCTGCTCTCCTGGCCTCCTAACCCCCCCACTGTGTCTGTTCTTGCTGGGCTGCTCTTCTACTGCCCCCCTGCCCCCGGAGCCAAGGTGATCTTAACACATGACCTGGAGCAAGTCTCTGCCTTTATTAATAACCTTCAACAGCTTGGCCTGTGTTTGCAATGAAATCCAGCCTCCTTCATGTGGCCTATGAGGCCCTACAAGGTAAGAGTCTTGCCTGCTCCTCCAGCTGCCTGCTGACCAGTCTTCCTGTTGCAGTCCACCCTCCCGCCAACCTCACCGTCCCTCCTCCTGGAATTCTCTGGGCTCGACAGCGGCGGCTCCTTCTCACTCACCTCAAAAAGGACTTTCCTGACCACCCATTTAAAGTAGGCTCACCCACTGCCCTGTCCTAAACTAAGCCTCCTTATGTTTATTAAAACCCTTACACTATTTCTCCTGCCCCTTCACCAGAGTCCCAGGACCATGAGTCTGTCTTGTCCCTGCTGTGCCCTCAGCCTGCACAGCAGACACGGGCTGAACAGAAATCTCTCATGGCCGACAGATCTTTCATACCCTATTGACCAGCAAGGCAGTCACTTAGTATTATGGGCAGGAGTATAAACTGACACTGCTTATCTGAAAACAAATCTGGCAGTGTTTATTAAGAGCCTTAAAAATGTTCTTAATCCCTTAATTCCGTTTTGAGGAATCTATTATAAAAAAAATAAGAGATGTGGTATCAGATTTAGTGACAAGATGCAGCCTTTTAAAAAAAGATGACTAGTAAGAAATAAATGAGTCATTCAGTGGTGGGGATAATAAGCTCTCAATATGGAACAGTGTTGTCATTGGAATCATGTCTTCAAGGTAAATAAAAAGGCAGAATGGAGCAGTCCCTCCAAAACAACACCACCACTGCCAAACGGACCCTTTGGTCTGAGACCATTTTGCCCCCTTTCTGTCTACAACTTAATAAAGCTACTTGATATACCAGTCTCATTTCTGGTTTGACTCTGTTATTTATTCATTTTATAAATACTTGAGTGTCAACTTTTTGCAAGAGTAGGTATGTACAATATGAAAGTTATTCCAGACAGAGTTCCTGCTGTGAAGAGACTTCTCCTTCAAATTTAACTCCTTTCAAACTGATTCCAGCCCCAAGCTAAACCACTTACAGCTTTGTGCGTCATCGACCGGCTTCTCCCACTGGCTCTGGCAGGACCAAGAGCAGCTGGCCATCACAGCTGGGGGCAGGCAGACAGCCCAGCAGGAGGAAGAGTGAGGATGGGTTACTCGTGGCCGCACTTTAGAAAGCATTGCTACCCTGTCAAGACTGGAATGAGAAGGCTGTCATGATGCTGCCTGGAAAGGGTTCCAGTTCACTGGACATCAGATTAGTCCAATGATATTGTGGCTGAAGACAGAGATTAAAAACCTGGAGAACAGCAACACTGTTTTAACTTAAATACACACACACAGTAACACAGCATATTAAAACCTATTTACATGAAGTACACTGTACCCCAAGAAAACAGCACAGAACTCTGAGACTCCCTTTTCCTGCTCAGAGACACAACCTGGCACGGTCAGCAGCAAGACATCCTTGTAAGTGAATGATGGAGAAGAGGTGGGGTGGGGGGCAGCCCCCACAATGGGAAAAGCTTACGGAGTGTAATTTTCAGGTTCTGTCAAATCAGTTTGTGCTGGGAGTGCCGCCGATGATGGAAAGGCTGTGAAAACTGCTTTCCCTAGCATGCTGCTGCTGAAAGGTGTAGCCCCCTACAGAAATTCTGAGTTAGAAATGTGGGCACATCAGATGGGAGACAAAGCAGGGATGCTGGTGAGGGAAGAGTTCAGACTATCCACAAGAAGTAAAGTGACCAGAAAAAATTAAAAAAAAAAAAAATTGAAATCACATCTCACTTTTTTGTGTCCTATGCTCTGTGTTTTATACAAACTCAAATTAATTAGAACTCCACAATCAGGCCTGGTTTTATAAGACATCTTTCACTGGAGCTCTCAACATGGGTGTGGTTACACACGAATAAACTAAATAGAAGCACAAAATGTACAGTAAGTGCTGCAGAACGCTTTGTAACTATCTCATAGGAAATGAATACGACATTTTAAACCATGGTGGACCTCCACTGAGGCTGAATCCTGGTAAATGAAAACCCCTTTGGGCCAAGGGAGCATTTGGAGCTTCGTTTTGGAGTTGGCAGAGGGGTGGAGGGTGACCTGGGAGGAGGGAGGGCACCAGAGGATTGGCCAGGTGGTGAGCAGGAATGAGGACCTTTAAGAAGGATGCCTCAGAGGCAAACTGAGGTTGTCCAGGTTGCTGGGAAGTAAACCTGTCATCACGCCCATCTCTTGCCAACGTCTTGCTGAATTAGCCTTTTTTGAGCAAGGTGACTGTGAAATAAGTTCTCCGGGGATTCACAGGGATCTCAGGGAGGCCACTGGCCTTTTAATAGGTTGTGGAGGTCTGAGCAACCTTCCCTAGAGTTCAAAGGACAGGGAGACCCCAGCAGATGCCTGGATTCCTTGAGACTGTTGAACACGGGTGAGCTTTATACACATATAAACACGTCATTCTTCCTTACACCACCACCTTGAAACCCACATATGCTTAAATAAGGAGCTAGATGTATAAACGAAAATCATATACAAACAGTTAAATCTCTGCGTTACATTACAAAACACCACTGAGTATCTTTTATACAGTTCTGTCCTCTTAAATGCATTCTGACGACGTCCCCACGGCAGCACTCGCCCAGCTGGTGGCCGGCAGATGAAGAACCCCCGCGTGAGGCTGGCAGGCTTGGGAAGTAAGGTGGTCTCAATAATACATGTTCTTATCCCACCAGCCTGCAGAGGTGGAAAACAGCAAGTCAGAACTGCGAGTCCATTGCGGACGAGCAGCCCCTCGCGGCGTGCGGCGACCTACCTCCCGGATAGAGCCGGATGAAGAGCTTCCGCGCCTCGTCGTACACCCAGATCAGGACGGCGTGCGGCGCAGCCACGAACCAGTACTGAGCCCTGGAAGCAGAGGGGAGAGTCCTGACGTCCGCGAGGCCACCTCCCTGCCTTCCTGGACACACTGCGCGGGGTCACACAGCGTAAAACTGGGCCGTGACTCCAGGAACAACGTCTGCCTTGGAAGTGGGCCATCGGGTGAGGGGAGAGGCGGGGCGGCGAGGACGGAGAACCCGTTTCCTCTTCTGAAAAGACTAGCGGTCACAGCCTCAGGCTGATACGAAGCCTGTTCCATACTACCTCTCTTGAAAGACTGGAGGGGAAAGAACCCCCTGAAACCCTAATATTCATCTAGGCTGCGACAACCAGGTCGGGGGGGCTCTTCCCTCCCCGCGGGCCAAGGAAGCTCACCGGAGTGTGGTGAAGTTCAGGGCTGTGACACTCCCCAGGCCATAGGAGAGGATCAACGCGATGATAATCTGCGAGGCGATCCCCACCCAGATGACTTTATTTCTGCAGGACACATAGGAGCAGAGCCTGAATTCGCAGGCCCACACGCCCAGTAGTCAACCCTCTTGTGCTTCAGGCGTGGCCCCCATCATCCCGGCACCAAAGGCCGAGGTTGAACCAGGAGGGTGGATGCGGGCGGTACCTGAACAGGCCCTGCTGGAAGATGGAATTCCTGCGGGTCTTCCTGATAATCAGATCTGCCAGCTGCTGGATCATGATGCCAACGAAGAAGGCGGTGTAGCCCGTCCATTCTAAGTATTTCCTCTGGTAACTCGTCTGTCAACGGCCAGAGGAAGAGGAGGCCGTGAGGCCCCAGATGGAAACTTCAGGGAGGTTTCAGTGCATTTCCATTAACCGTTACTCTTTTCCCCTCACCAAGATTGAGAGGGGATCACCTCCTTGCGTTTGGAAAGAAACATGTTTTTTTCCTTTAACCAGGTGAACAGGGAAAGATGCTGACCTAGGTGATTGGGTCCAGCCCTGGAGTTATTGGCTGGTTACCCTTCCACACCAACTGCAAGGCCAGTGCAAAAAAATGAGCTCCAGGCATCTAACTCGAGAGATTAGCTGGGCCCGGTAAAGGCAAACCGCTGTGACCAAGGGGCCCGCAAGCCCTCTTAACTGGGAAAACTGTCACCTTCTCGGTCCCTGTCCGGCCGTCTGTGGAAAAGAAAGTTCCACATCTGGGGTGACGCAGTGACAGGGGTGAAGCGGAGGAGCCGCCACAGCCCCGCCCTCACCCACTCCTGCCCGCAGCCCCGCCCTTACCCACTCCTGCCCGTAGCTGTCTTCCAAGTCGTTCACGTAGTCCTTTTCCCACTCCACCCGGAGGTTAATGAGGGCGCTGGGTTGGAAGCCCTCCTGTGCGTACACGGTGAAGTACACAAGGAAAGCTCCCAGGGCTTGCATGAGGCCTGGAAGAATGGGAGGGTCGACAAGGACATCAGAACTGCCCTGACCTCATTCTCCTTTGCTTCCTCCTCACATCCCCACCCGCCCAACCCACCAGGAAAAGTGAATTCTCGGGTGGCCCCTTGGGTGACAGGCGAGAAGCGCCCTCTGCGTACCAATGTGCAAGTACGAGTACACGGCCAGGGGCAGGTTCACCAGTCTGTCCTTCTTCTTGTGACGAGGCTTCCTGTTCATGATGTCACTCTCAGCTTTCTCATAAGCCAGGGCAACGGAGGGGATCTAGAGAAGACAGCCCGAGGCCTGAGCCTGAGCCTGAAACTCCACGCCTGCCAACCTGCTGGGGGCAGGAGGTGCAGCCGGCAGGGCCGCCAGGCTGGGGTGGGGTCACAGAACTGGTCTTCCCAGGGCGGGCAGTGGGGTGCGCCGTGCGCTGAGAACTTAAGAATCTGTCTGCTCTGTGTGATCCCAGGTGCCACTGGTTCAAAACAGCGCCAGTCACATGCACTTTCCTCTCAGAGAGGCTCTCCCCTGCTGCTCTCTCCCCCTCCCCTGCCGCTGGTCCTAGTGGTTCTTGCAGGTTCCCCTCAGAGGGCAGACAGCCTGCATCTCTAACCAGTTCCCGGGTGTTGCCTGGAAGACCCACTACAGTGAGGGCTTGGAAAGTGAGCTGACTGTAGACTGTGGATCCTCAACTCCCTTCTAAGATAAAGATGCCTCCAGCCTCCCTGTAGTGCGGTGGTTGCCTGGGTGTTGTAGGAATGAGAAGGGGGCTCCACTGGCTCCCTGCCGCCCATGTCAGCCAGACCCTTGAGAACGAATGCACAAAGCATTCTTAAGTGGATTCGCACTAGAGGACGTTACTGCAGGTCAACGTGAGGCCACACAGTGCGAATGACCACCACTTCTTACTGCACTTAGAGAGGGGCTTCTGGATCACAGATGCTTCCTAACAAGGGGCAGTTGTGGGTTATTAGCCGCTGGATCCCCAGTGGCACAGGGCTGTTCTGATGAGAGCTGCACCTTCTTAAAAGAAAACGGAGGCACATGAGCTGCAACTGACCAATGGCATTTTTTTGAAAGGTGAAGAATTCATGCCTTGAAAAGTTCGTATGTACAGTGAAGTGGTTTTAATTTCCAAACATTTGACACACCTCTCTAGCCCTTTGCTTTGAAGTGTGGTTGGGGACCAGCAGATCGGTGTCACTTTAGAGCTTGTTAGAAATGCAGAACTTCAGGCCCCCTCATGTTGAGGTTTGAGAAGCACGATTTAGTCCACCTCTTGCCCCTGAAGGTAAAGACTCTGAAGCTGACACCCCGGGGAAGTTATCAGAGCCTGCTGCCTTTCCTGCTACTTACTATATCTGTGCCCAGGTCGATGAACAAGATAGTAATGGTGCCAATGGGCAGGGGCAGGCCGGCGATGATGTAGATAAGAAAGGGGCAGAGCTCAGCGATGTTCT
The DNA here is from genome assembly GCF_009834535.1 of Camelus ferus. NCBI lineage: Eukaryota > Metazoa > Chordata > Mammalia > Artiodactyla > Camelidae > Camelus > Camelus ferus. Next base: position 24,530,907 of record NC_045709.1, read on the forward strand.
TGGTCAGGGTGTACGCGATAGTCTTCTTCAGGTTGTCAAAGATCAGGCGGCCTAGGCAGAGACGTTTCTGCTTACAGGACTTGCCTCTGATTTCCCTGGTGCCCCAGCCAGTAGGACCACTTGAGGCCCCACTCACCTTCCTCCACCCCTGTGACTATGGACGCGAAGTTGTCATCCAGCAAGACCATGTCGGCTGCATTTTTGGCTGCGTCAGAACCTGTGATCCCCATGGCAATCCCAATGTCTGCCTTCTTTAGAGCTGGAGAGTCGTTAACTCCATCCCCCGTCACAGCGACAATAGCATCCTGTGGGGACACGTGAGGAGGTGGGTGAGCAGCTGGGGCAGGACCAACACAGTCCCCAGTGTGTCTGAGGATGCGAGGACGGCTGGAGCGGAAATGAGGCCCGTTCGGGGTTCGGGGGAAAGATTAAGACGGGAGATCCCAGAAGAAAGACCAATGAGCTCCAGACTAGCTGTGCTGGATAATTAACCCAACGAGGATCCAAACTGGAGAGGAAGAAGTGAGACTGTCACTGCAGATGACACGTGGAGAATCCTGAAGATGCCACCAGAAAACTAGTAGAATGAATGATTCAGTAAAGTTGCAGGATACAAAATTAACATACAGAAATATGTTGTATATCTGTATACTAACAATGAGCTATCAGACAGAGAAATCAAGGAAACAATCTCATTAACAACTGCATCAAAAAGAATTAAATATCTAGGCATAAATCTAACTAACTAAATCTAACTAATCTAAATCTAACTAAAGTACTCAGAAAACTGTAAGACACTGATGAAAGAAACTGAAGGCAACACAACCAGATGGAAAGATAAACCATGTCTGTGGATTGCAAGAAGTAGTGTTGTTAAAATGACCACACTGCCCAAGGCAGTGTACAGTCAATGCAGTCCCTATCAAAATATCAATGCCATTTTTCACAGAACTACAAGAAGTAATTATAAAACTTGTATGGAATCATAAAAGCCTCCAAATAGGCAAAATAATCTTAAGAAAGAATAACAAAGCTAGAGGATCACACTCCCTGATTTCAAACTATTCTACAAAACTACAATAATCAAAACAGTATGGTACTGGCACAAAAACAGACACATAGATCAATGGAACAGAACAGAGAGCCTGGAAATAAACCCACACTTATATGGGCAATTAATCCACAACAAAGAAGTCAAGGCTATACAATGGAGTAAAGAGAGTCTCTTCAATGTATGGCGTTGGGAAAACTGGACAGCTACATGCAGAATGAGACTGGCCACTTTCTCACAGCCTATACAAAAATAAACTCAAAATGGATTAAAGACTTAAATGGAAATGTAAGATCTGAAAACGTAAAACTAGAAGGAAACGTAGGCAGTGTGCTCTTTGTCAGTCTTGGCAATATTGTTTTGGATATGTCTCCTCAGGCAGAGGAAACAAGAGCAGAAATAAGTAAGTGGGATTATATCAAACCAGAAAGCTTCTGCACAGTAAAGTCAACTATAGACAAAACAAAAAGGCAACCTACTGAATGGGAGACGATGTTTGCAAATGATATATACAACAAGGGGTTAATAGCCAACACATGCAAAGAACCCATACAACCTGACATTAAAAAATTAATGATTCAATTAAAAAAACGAACAGAGAACACAAATAGACATTTTTCCAAAGAAGACATACAGATGATCAACAGACACATGAGAAGACGCTCAACATCACCACTCATTAGGGAAACGCAGATCAAAACCACAAGGATACATCGCCTCACACCTTTGAGAGTGGCTGTTATCAAAATGACAACAAACAACAAGTGCTGGCGAGGTTGCAGAGGAAAGACAGCCCTCCTACACTGCTGGTGGGAACGTAAATTGGTGCAGCCACTGTGGAAAACAGTGTGGAGATTCCTCAGAAAGTTAAAAATAGAACTATTAGTGGATCCAGCAGTTCCCCTTGTGGGTATTTTTGTGAAAAAAGCAAAAACACTAATCAGAAAAAATATATATGCACAAGATATATGTTCAATGCAGTATTTTTTTACAATAGCCAAGACATGGAAGCAACCTAAGTGCCTGTCAATAGATGCCTGGATAAAGAGGATGTGCTGTGTGTGTGTGTGTGTGTAATATATATATATAACTCAGCCATAAAAAAAGAATGAAATCTTACCAACTACAACAACATGGATGGACCTAGAGGGTATTTTGCTTAGTGAAATAAGTCAGAGAAAGACAAATACCATATGATTTTACTTACATGTGGAATCTAAAAAACAAAACAAACGAACAAACACGACAAAACAGAAACAGTAACAGACTCAGAGAACAATCAGGCGGCTGCCAGAGGAGGGCATGGGGCACTGAGTGAAGCAGGTGCTGCGGATGAAGAGGTCAAACTTGCAGTCACACAATAAATGTCACAGGGATGAAACGCACAGCCTGGGGAAGACGGTTGGTAACTGTGTAATATCTTTGTATGGTGACAGATGCACTCGAGTTAATCGTGGTCATTTCTAAATGTACAGAAATATCAAATCACTGAGTTGTGCCACAGGAACTAACAGTGTTGTAGGTCAATTACACATCAAAAACAAACTTATAAAAAAGGAAGTCAGACTTGTAGATACTAGAGGCAGGGGGTGAGGAGAGGTAGAATTAGAGGAAGGTGGCCAAACAGTGCAAACTTCCAGTTATAACATAAATAAGTACTAGGAATGTAATGTACAATGTGATAAATATAATTAACACTGTTGTATGCTATATTTGAAAGTGGTTTAAGAGAGTAAATTGAGTTCTCATCACAAGGAAAAAAAAGTTTTTCTTTTTCTTTTATTTTGTATGTATATGAGATGGATGTGCACTGAACTTACTGTGATAATCATTTCATGATGTATGCAAGTCAGCATTATGCTGTACATGTCAAACAAACAGTGCTATGTGTGTCAATTTTACCTCAATAAAACTGGAAGGAAAAGCCCCCATGTGTGTGGCAGGCGAAAGTCTTTACCCTTTTTGTTGTATGTCTTACAATTGTACACCTTCCTATGCCCATAGCCCCCAGAGTATCACACTTCACTGTCAGAAAGCCCTGGGGAGCATGCTGGAGGGTCCCCTGGGGTAGAGGGTCAGCCCTGACCACTGGCGATGTGGGGTGGTGAGGACAGTTCTAGAGCCCTGATGGGGGCCAGGGCCCAGCACAGCACTCCCCCGGGGCGGGGGCAGACCTGGAAGGTCCCCAGGTGCTCTGTCCACCCACCTGCCTCTGACAGCCCTCCACGATGATCAGCTTCTGCTGGGGGGACGTCCGGGCAAAGACGATCTCTGAGTAGTTGGTTAAGAGCTCATCCAGCTGTGCTGGGCTCATGTCCTTCAGCTCCATGCCGGTCACCACGGCGGCCTTGGCATCCCTAGAAGGGCCAGGAGGAACTGGGTGAAGCCAAGGTGGAATGTGGCTGAAATGCTGTTCTGGCAGGACGTGGGCGGAAGCCTCTTTGATTCTCCCTGGAAGCCAGCGTCCTGACGCCCAATACTCTAGTGGGACACCAGGGCTTACGGGTAGTGGGAATATTGTGGTCTCATTTCAAGACAGCAAACTAAGCCGGACAAATAAGGCTGTTTCCTGGTACCCTACAACAGGAAAAAGCCAAGGAGCTGTTTCTTTACAGAACAGGTGAGCGATGGTACTTCCTGGGGCAATGCTTTACTCAACAAGTAAAAGGAAGGTAAAAAAAACCTGCCTGCTATATTTTGGGTCTTAGAATGCAGCTTACGTCAAAACACACAGGCAACAATTCCTTGTTGTGGTTTATTTCAGATTTATAGGGTCTACTATGCAATGTGCTATGTAGGGAGAAAGGTTCACTGAGGTCTTCTTTAAGGAAAACCATTGTGTGCTGAGTATAAAAGTAAGATTCTAAAGCCACTGATCATGCAGATCTGATGGTGCTGCCCCTGAGAAACCTCTTCTAACGGTTTCCACAGAGCTGCTAGCAGAGCCCAGGACCCCTGACTCGTCTGCAGAGCCAGGTGCAGCCTGCCTTGTCCCCTCTGGCTGCCCCCGTGGCCCACTGGACTTCTCAGTTCTGAGCCCCCAGTCTGTGCCCCGAGCTCCCAGGTCCTGCAGCCTTTGCCGGGAACGGGCCTCTCTCACTCCCTTCCCTCGGCAAACACCCCACTTTTCAGCCCTCAAATCTTAGTTTGAACGTTCTTAGGTACAAGATACTGCGTGCTTTTTTCTTTACATTTTTAACGTTTTGAGCTGTTTTTAGGTCTGTTTTTTCCTATAGGTACTAAATATTGGAATTTGAGCACCTGACTCAAAGTACAGATTTTCCTATACTCTGATTTAAAAAATGGAACAGTAAGTTAAGAAGGAAAGAGTGTTTCCTTTCTCCCCAGAGCTGCAAAAATAGTTCTTCTATGATCATGCAGCTGGAGTTGGTGAAGTGGGTAATGGAACACATTCACAGAAAGCACCCACCCTGCTCTCCTGCGGTGACTGGTATGAAAGGTAGAACCCTACTGCTTCTAAAGCAAAACAAACAACAGAAGCTCAGAGCCTGTCTGCGCAGATGAATGCTGCTTTCGCCAAGGACAGGAGCACTCAGACTTCAGATACTGCCGTGCCCAGAGGCTGTTTGGCTCTGGGTCTGAACTGCGCCTTGTTGGCTGTGCTTTATTACCTACAGCTCCGTGCTCCCAAAGGGCACGCACGCTTGGGAACTAGAGGAGGTCCTCTGCTCTTTCCCCTCCACCCCCACACGTGAAAGCCGACAAGGCCAATGACATTTATTTTCAAACTGAGACTTTGGAAGCTTTGACTTGTGTGAATGATCAACATTCCAGGTGCCTGTCCCCCCACTGCCAGCTCCTTGTCCCCATGTGCCTCCTTCACTGGACTTATCACATCACAATCAGCCTCCATTCTTCTGCACCTCTGGCTAGATGGAAGGCCCCCCAGGCACGGGGAGAGCGTCTGCTCTGCTCGCTGCTGTAGCTCCAGTGTCTAGGTATGCGGTGGTAGGTTTTCTAGTGACTGGAATGTAGTTGGCACTCAACAGTTGTCAGAAGAATTAACACACAAATGAATGGACAGATGACAGGACTAAAGGACCCACACGGTTAAAAGAATTAGGAGAAATAAGGAAAAACTGAGTCTTTCCTTAGGAAGCTTCCATTCTACTTACAATCCAATAAAAAAGGAAAGAAAAGTGTGCTTCCATAGCTACACACCACGAAGCCAATGGAATAAGCACTCAGGATGCACACCAGGGGAGTGCATGGAGCACGAGGGTTCTTGGCATTCCCGATCACACAGCTGCATCAGCGACAAGTAATTCCCCATAAAGTTTCTGTTTCAGCTTTCTCACTCTACATTAGGGCTCATGTTTTCAGATCTGCTTCACTGGGTTGAAATTTCATATAGGAAATGCAGAAAGGTAATTTTCACGGGATCAGTCCAGTGCCTGGCCCATATTAGGCGCTCAATAAAATTTTGAGTAATGAATGGATATATAAATTATAGCATAAACCAGCCTAGCATTACCCTGAGGGAAATGTTTGGCAAAAAGGGGCTTTGCTCCCAACAGCACCGCTCTTCAGAGGCAACAGGGCCCACGGGTAAGAGCCTGAGATCTGTCGCGGTGGCTCCGAGCTTACCGCTGGTTAACTTGCTCCACAGCAATGTTGAGGCGCTTTGCGATGTCTTCTACGGTCTCGCTGTTGGCCGAAATTATCCCCACACTCTTGGCAATAGCTTTGGCCGTGATTGGATGATCACCCGTAACCATAATGACCTAAAACACAGTGAGAAAGGCAGGTGGACGGTTAGGAAGCCAGCTGACCGGAGTAGGGACATTCAGGGTCGCCTACTACAGCTTGAGCACGATTAGTGACAACTGTGGTCTGCCCTCACGGGTGGTTCTTGATCTCTAGGTCAAAGAAACAGCTGTCCTTGAAGGATACACTGGTCCCACTCGATCTGTGCTTGCTCCTGAGCTTCTGACATTTCCTCTCCTGACAGTAAATGAAGCCCTTCCCTTCGACGTAACTTTATCGGTGCAAGGGCTGGTAGGCGTCTCCTCGGGCAGCTTCATGTTGCTCCGACAGTCTTGGAGTCAACATGGTCATGGAATTCACATGGATTCTGGAAGCTGCACCTCAAGATTAAGTAATAAAACCCTTTACTGTCTCTCAAGGTCTAGGTGAGATAGGGCCGCCTCATGGCACAGGGAGACAGACAGCTTTCTCCTCACAGCAGTTACTCTTGTGGTTTATACCACACAGACGCAATCATTTTGCTTTCAGGGGACAGTTCCTGAAAGTATAGTAAAAGTAGAAATTAAAAAAGGGGAATTGTGATATTTGGTTGAAGACACCTAAATACTCTCGTGACAAATGTTCTTGGCAAGGGACACAACGTGAACAGAGGGCTTGCTGGGTCAGGAAGATTAACCCCACCTTGATCCCCGCGCTCCGGCATTTGGTGACTGCATCAGGAACCGTGGACCGAGGTGGGTCAATCATGGATAGGAGGCCCACGAAACAGAAGTTGGAGGTAGGGAAGTTCATCGCGTCTGTATCAAACAAGTAGGTTTCTGGAAACTCATCTGCTGGCAGGTAGAGATGACAGAAACCTGAAGCAGGTATGAATTGGGGAGTCAATGAAACTAGGATAAGAGATGACAAAAGAAAGAAAACACATTTTCATACACTCTCAGGCCTTTATATTGAACCAATACTTTGGCGTTTACCAGAATTATTTAATTCCTTCAGTTCCATAACACACGTTGTTTCTAGGAAAGACATACTTCATCCAAAAATACTTCACTGTGTGCCACTGGGGTCTCTGTTGTGTTCTGGAGATAGACCAAGAGCGAACAGCCTTTACTTCTGCAGATGCCCCACTTCAGTGGGGAGACAGAGACATGAGAACCGGGAAAGCCGTCACCAAGGAGGTCACGTGAGCTGACTCTTGAGAGAGGAGTCGGACATTTTCCAGGGGAAGAAGGGAGGACCGGGGTGGGAAACGCTTTGGTTTTTGGCAGAGATAGCAGCGTGTGCTCCTGTACAAACCAGGGAAAGAACCTGGGGCGTCAGGGGAACACTGTGACACTCTTCCCGGAGAGGCGGGGAGAACCGCTGGGCACTCAGAGGGCGCCCGCCTCTCGCAGGTCAAGGGAGGAGGGGTTCCCTAAGTCGGGTGTGACACCCAAGGGTGCGTTACTTTCTCAACCGCTTTTACATCAAATTTATTCTCAGCGTGGCACTCTGCCTTACACATTTCACGTTTCAGCAAAACACAGGCTTTGGGAGGTCAACCGACCGTGGGGTTCCTAGAGCATCTGGTCAGAAGGGTCGCGGCCCCGCCTTGAAAAGGTCGCCTGGTGCTGTGGGTTATTTAAGGCTTGCGTCCAGCTTCATCACCTCATTTATGCATTTTACTTGCTTTAAAAACTCAAATATCCCTTAGAAACACACATTCCACAGATTCCATCTCTACTGGCAAGAACTGTCATGATGTTTAATGAGCCTTGCCATCAACTCTGAACTCCTGGCACCTTGAGTTCTGCAGCTCAGAGGTGCCATTCTGTCAACCCTGGTCCTCACGACAGCGTATCTCATGACACCACACACAGGTCCTGCCACCATGGCTGTGCGACCACGGATCCTCCCACCTTTAACATCCCGTCTCAGATACTGGCAGTAATTTTTCCTAATTACTAAGCAGGAAAAGTCAACATTTTTGAAAACTTACTTTTCCCCTCTAAGTAGTTGCTAAGTCCTACCAGTTCTGCCTCCACAGTCTTATTGGGTCAAATATCCCCCCTCTTCCACCTGAGGGGGGACAGCACCTCCTGCTGAGACCCACACCTCTACTCTCCCTCCTGCCGCCAAGGACAATCCTCTAGGAAACACTAGCTCCCAAAAAGCCTTTCGTGGCTCTGCACTGGCTGCAGAGCGAAGCCCCAGCCCCTCCCGCCGCAGCCACCCCACGTCACCACCGCCAGCTCCCCTTCCCAGGGTGGCGTCCCCTCACCTAGCCATCCCAGCCATTTCCACCTCTGTACTTCAGCTACATTGTCCCCCCACCTCCCTCCAAGTGTTGTCACTCAAGGACCAGATTGAAATGTAGCTCCTCCCCTCAAACCTCCCCAGATTTTCCTGGTGGGGAAGTGACCCCACCCTCCCTGGTGATATCAGATGGAGGGTCTTTCTTGTTTGCTCTCCTTGCTCCTTTCTGTGGTTCGAGTGGATGCCAGCGCTCCTCTGCTACATCATGACCCCAAGGCATAGAGCCTTGGGTAAGGGGTCGGGGGCTCACCCAGCACGCGCTCCCCCAGGCCTCCCAGCTCCATGTATGCTGTGTGGAAGGCCTTGGCGGTGCTCTGGTCCAGAGGCTGCTCCTGGCCGTGGACCATGATGGTGCTGCATTTCTCCAGGACCCGCTCAGGGGCCCCTTTCATCACCAGGAGGAAACGCTTGTCGTCGGGGTCGTCTGTCTCGTGTATGGAGAGCTGTGAGGGAGGAGCCGAGCGTGTTAAGTACTGCGTGTCCCTGGCATCGAATGTGATACCGTCTGGACTCGCAACAGCCTGAATCGTAGATGTTTTAATCAGCAACACACTAGCATTAATGACACCCCTTTCTCTGCAAGGCTACTTGTCCTCGTGTGTAAGGAGGGGAGCATTCTCTGCAGGCAAGCTCCTTCTTTCTACCTCGGGCCCCAGTTATGTGCAGAGATCTGGACTCCGTCCCGGCCCAGAAGGATGCCCTGAGTTTGGATCCAAACTAAGTGCAGCTTGTTTCTCAAACACAAACTGGCAGCTTTACTGAGGGCAGATGTGACTGTCAGCCTACGAAGCCATCTGTCTTGAACAAGCTCTCCTGGGGTGACTGTGGGGCAGGAGGGCTGTGAGCCTGCCTCTCTCACCTGCTACTGTGAGAGCGGCCTTCAGACCCCACCAGCCCGAGCTCAGGCGAGCTGCGGGCCTCTCTGTCTCCATGTTGGGCCAGCTTTACTGGATGCGGAGAGGGCAGGGGTGGGGGGCTCTCATCACAGGCCTCTGGTAAGTAGCAGGCATCACAACTTCACTGTCAATACCCTTTGACCTAACAATTCTGCTTCTAGATTCATCACAAAAGACAGGCAGGAAAACTGTGAAAAAATGCACAGATGATAATAAAGTGGCTAAGTGTCATGTAGCCCTGGCTGCGTGCCAGGGGCTCTTCCAAGCCCCTGAAAGGAATCTTAGGAGCTTGGATTGTGGGAGAGAATGAGTAAGCTGAGAAGAAAAATTCTACCATTTTGGGGTTATCACTTGATTCCAAATCAGTAGTTTTTAGAATTTTGGATATCAGAGATGAGTACAAAAAAAATGTAGAGGGCAAACATAGGTTGCAGCCTTTTTTTTGTACAGCCAAGTAAAGACAGTAGAAAACCCACTAATTAAACAGACTGAAAACCCCCCATCATTTTCTCAAAGGTAGGGCATTTTAACACTTAAAGTAGGAATAATAAACACATTTATTACGTGTGCCATTCTGAGTGCTCAAAAATTAAATGGACTCATTTAATTCTCAAAACTATGGCTGTGGGTACCATTATCATCACCTTTTACAAGGGAGGACTCTGAGATGTGGAGAGGTTCAGTGACTTGTGCGAGGTCACCACTAACAGGAGGCTGAGCTGGGACTTGAATTCAGGCCCCAGAGTTCCTGTCCTAACCATGCAGGACAAAAAGGATAATCTTTTGAATTCATCTCTATGCAAAACTTTATAAAATATTGTCCTAGTTTTCTAATTTGCCATAAAGTATGGAAATTATTTTCATGGACCATGTCAGTTTGGGGAGTTGCTGTTCTAAGACCAATAAGACACAGACTTTCCACCCTGTTTCCTTTGGTTGAATGACACTCAGAAGCCTTCCACGGTCAGGACATCGCATCATCTTACTTCGGTGGAGCGTTGCTCGTGTGTGGATACAAAACGGCACTAGCAGGGTCCAGAGGCTCTTTGGCCTCTTCTGCAGGAACCCCTCTCCTTTCTAGCCCAACTCTGTCTCCTTCAACATTTTGTACGTGAGGCCTCACAGAACCTGCTTTTCCTCACTTCTCACATGATGAGGAAAGTCTTCTCTGGAGGAGATGGAGCCGCAGCAGGCGTCTGCGTCTTGTTCCTGACTGGAAGGTCACCTGACCTGGTTCTGAAGAGCACAGACTCCTGGCTCTGGCCCTCCTGGCTGCGGACAGTGCTGGGCGCCCCCCCTCCCCACCACCTGCTGAGCTGTGTGAAGTGAGGGGCTCAGGACGTGTGGGAATTGGCCCATGACATCTACCACTGCTGCTGTCACTTCAGAACCGTCACTCATTCTATTTCCACTCTTGTTTTGAACAGAGGTCTGATTTCCTCTGTATCTTACATCATGCATTTTGTTAGTCCTCTGCTTTGCTAACCACAATTCTTTATGGGTCAATTATCCACAATACAGTTACTTTCCAATCCTAAGTTCTTTCCAAAAAAATGTGTGGGTAGTCACCAGAAACTTGGTCATCCTATTTGCATAACTGACTGCTATGCCAAGACCAAGTCACGACACTCCGCTGTCAGCTTTGGAGTCTACGGGGATCCCCACCTGAAGCAGACCCTGGGCTACAGACTGTCCTGTGTCCTAACATGAGATAAGACAGTCGACTGCCGGCCACCCAGGCATGAGGGGAAACGGGGCCCTGTGCACTGCTGGAGGCGGAGCTGGAAAGCTCTTCATGAAGGGCAAGCCTTGCTCACATGCCCTGAAGCAAACCGTCCTGCCTCTGTGTCGTGGCACAGAAAGCATACACTCAGGAGTCAAACAGCTGTGTGAGACTGCTCACATCCACGCCTCCCGTTGCCTCTCCTGTCGGCTGGGGTCACTTCGCCCTCCCGCACAGACGTCTTGTGAGGATCAAGGGCCTGGCACAGAGGCAGGTGTGGCACTGCTCTCCCCACCTTTTCCTCGTCCTTCGGGACGAGGTGGCTGTCCCTCACTTGTGCCAAGGTCACCCAGCGGGCTGGTGGTGTGTGCGCATGCTGAGAGTGGGGGTCACACAGGTGGCTCATTCATGGGAACAGCCAGGCCCGGACAGGATCTGCGCCTTACTTCAACTCCTCCACTTAGGTCAGGGAAACCTGTTCTGGGTTTACCAGATGCCCAGGCCCTGCCTTCCTGAGGACTAGTTTTGAAGTCAAGTACTATTCAAAACACAGATTCACCAAAGGACACGTACAGGTAGACATGCTGCTCTGGTGTTGATAGAGATTCAGTTGTGAGGAAGACTCACCTGAAATTTGTTGGTTGAGTTAAAAGGGATTTCAGCTACTTTGCGGTTTCTTTCTCTAACTTCCATCACATCACCCAAAATCACCTCTGAGAATTTCAAAAGAGCAGACTCTGAGGCGTCTCCAACCACAACTTTCTGCGAACCAAAAGGGATAAATACTTTCAGCACATAATCTGGTTTTTGGTAATTATTTTCAAGGACCCAGCATGTAACCCAAGCCTCCTTTCTACCTAGAGAGAGAGAGCAATCACACCACGGTCAGTGACTGACTAAGACCACGGTGATGCTGACTGCAGGGTGGTGCCAGCTGCTGGCAGCAGGGAAGCTCAGAGCTCTCCCAGAGCTGGAAGTTTTCATGAAAAATGCAGTTACGAACTGTATCTTGAAAGACAGGTGAGTTACCTATAGACAGAGAAGCAGAAGAAAGCCTTCTAGGAACCAGAATGCCGCGAAGGAAGGCACGCCGTGGGGAAGTTCTGTTGTGAGAGCTGGAGACACAGGTGGATGTGGAGGGTGTGCTGGATGCCCCTGAAAGGCAGGCTGAGGTCTACACTTGAGAAGCAGAAAACAGAGAAGCATGGGCAGTTTCTGAGCAAAGTTAGGTGAAGCAGGTCATCAATGTAGTATTTAAGGAAAGACTGGGGGAGACAGAAACTGGAATCATGGAGGCCAATTAAGAGGTTTAAGACAATTATTTAGAAACAAGGTACTAGCGATAACAGAAATGAATAATTACAGATATTTTGAAACAAGAATGATAGGACTTGGTGATTCATTAGCTATTTGGAAAGGAGAAAGGTAAAGATGGCTTCAAAATATTTGGGCCTGGGTGACAAGTAAAATGATTCTGCCATAGAAAAACAGAAAATTTGGGACAAGATATTAATTTGGAGCCAGTCTGGGTACAGGTGGAAGGGCCCAAGTATAATCTGTTGAGAGTCTAACATGCACACTTCCAGGTGGAAACTCACAGCTATCTGGAGACCCATGGAGTTTGGGTGAGAAATCAGAACTGGAGACAAGGATTTGAAAGATAGAGACAGAGAAGTGACTGGCCAAAAGGAGAATTAGAGGGGGCTGATAGAGAAAGAAAAGCAAACAGAAAACATAAGAAAGTAAGAGTCAATGAAGGAAACAGATGGTACGTGGAAAAGCCAGGAGAACACAGCCTAGCAACTCACTGAGAGGGAGAGAGGCAAGGAGGAGGACGGAGGGGAGGGGAGAGTTTGTGTTTGGAAGTGCAGTTACACACCAGAGCTCCGTCCGTTACACACCAGAGCTCCGTCCGTTACACACCAGAGCTCTGTCTGCAGCCGAGAGGACTGTGCTCTGAGGCCAGTCCTTCTATTTCCATCCCATTATGTTTGAACTGGTGAATGGCACTTGCATAATAAAGAAACTTTGATTATATCTTCTTAGCTGGTAAAGAAGTTAGGAAAGTAACTTAAAGGCACATTCACTTTCTGGAATGAAACAGAATTTTCAAAAGGCCTAAATGAACATTCTGAGGACTCTTAGATTTCTCGGAGCAAGTTACAGTGAAAGAAGTTTCCTGCAGGTCTCGTGATTGGACTTGCTCTTACAGTTCAGACTTTACTCAGTTGGAGAGATTAAGTCAAGCACCAGGTCAGAACAGAGAAAGGCTGTGACGGATGACTGCACGTGCGGACCCTTCACCTTCATGACGGGGACGCTCTCCTGGCCGGGTCTGAACTCAGCTCGGTTGCACAGCGTTATTATCTTCGACAAGGAGGCCCAGGTTGCAGAGCTTTGGTCGAAGGCTTGATCTGGAAGCAGAAGGACAGCGATGCCGAGGATGCTGGGCGTGCCGGTCATGAGCAGCACCGCTCAGCCCGGCCAGGCCGCGGACCAGCGTGGTCTGTGCGGCTCAGCCCCTCCGCGAGTCCCCAGCGGGGCGCAGACAGGGCGCGCCAGGAAACTCACTCGAATGGGCTTCACTAGTGTCCGCCACAAAGACCTGGTTGTCGAACCACAGGTGGGCCACGGTCATCCTGTTCTGGGTCAGAGTCCCCGTCTTGTCCGAGCAGATGATGGAGGTGGATCCCAGGGTCTCCACCGCCTCCAGGTTCTTCACCAGGCAGTTCTTCTTGGCCATCCGCTTTGCAGTCAGGGACAAGGCCACCTAGGCAGCAGAGAGAGAGAGACAGAGAGAAGGAGGCTTTAAGAAAAATCGGGTTCAAACATGAAGAAACAGAGCTGGACTAGTTCCAGGTCCCGTTCCAGATGCAGTAAAGCTTCAGACCCAGAGGCTGATGAAACACAGAGTGCCCTTCTTTTATTAAATATGGGACCCTTTTTTGGTCCCTTTACCCCTTGAGGAAGTGATCCTGAGGGGCCTGCAGATAGCAAAGCCAGGCGAGGTCACTGCCACCAACACTCGGGAGTCACCACAAAGGGGCTTTGGCTGCCGAGCACCTGTGGCTTGCAAGCAAGACTGTGGGAGGTGGACTTTGACCTTGGGGCCAAAGAGCTTGCCCCCGGGGGCTCACTTGTTTCTTTGGGGAAATCAAGAAGCACTTGTTTCACTTTAAGAGCTCCAGATTATAAAGATTCTTAGCTCCCTCTCAACTCCCCACGTCTCAAAGGGTTCTTTTGGCTCCAATTCCATCAAATTACTATCTGCTGGAGTCAGGGGAGCCCTGGGGTCAACAACTCCTCTCCGTCCTTGCTCAGGACAATACCAAGCTGCCTTCACCCGGAACTGGAAAGATGAATCCCTCTTCTGGGGCCTCCACAGCAGAGGCGGGGGCGGGGCCCTGTGTGCAAGGATGAGTTAGGCTCTCCCTTCAGAGGGAGACTTAGAGCTGAAACTGGGGGAGGGGGCAAGCAGGAAAGGGCTGAATTGCTCTGCAGGAACACGGGTGTGTGTGTGTGTGTGTGTGTGTCTGTCTGAGAGAGGGAAGAGAAAAGAGGTAAAAAATGTGTCTAAATTCTTCAGTTGCAGGAAATGCCAAAGAAATTATTATTTTCCTTTAAGAACTGTGGAAACATGGGGAAGGTGTGGGGCTTCTAGAAAATCTGTAAATGGTGCTTTGAGACTGTCTTATCCAGCTCTTAAGGGGCAAAGTATCATCCATAATTTGCAAATGGATCTCCTGAAAGTGAAAATATAAGGTTTTCAAGGGCAAAGCATTCACATGTTAACAACATCTCAACTCCTTTGTCCCTCTAAGAAGCAGCCCATCCTGAATGGCCTGCGGTCGTCCCTGACAGCGTGAACTCGGCTGTGCAGGAGCTCGCCCAGCACAGCAGAACGGCCCGTGTTAGCAGGGTCAGGGTGTGGCCTCCAGCAGCACAGACTCACAGTGACAGTGGCCAGGAGACCCTCAGGCACATTGGCCACAATGATGCCAATGAGGAAGATGATGGAGTCCAGGACCTGATACTTCATGGACACCGCGATGATGAAGAAAAGGACGCCAATGGACACGGCCACTCCTGCCACAATGTGAACAAAGTGCTGGATCTCGATGGCAATGGGTGTCTTTACATTCGTGACTCTTGAAGCCAGCGAGGCGATCTGCCCGATGACGGTACGGTCACCCGTGTTGATGACCATGCCAGTCGCCGTGCCTACAGGTGGAGCAGACATTTTATTGCAGGTCCTCAGCTAGGACCTCTCTTTGGTGGCTTATGTGGTCAATCAGCACGTGACATTACAAAGGTCAGACTCCAGGCTCTTCAATTCATGTTTTCTCTTGGGAAAGCTTTGTAGCAAGATGTGGTAAACAGACAAAACCATAAAGCCTAAAGAGGGAGAAGTGGTATGGGTGAAACGTGCGTCCCTCCAGCGGCTGGACTTACCTTCCAGACAGGTGGTCGAGAAGAAGCTGATGTTCTTTGTTTCCAGGGGGTTCTCGTGTGTAAACTCGCAGGAGCGGGGCTGGGGCTCAGACTCCCCAGTGAGAGATGAATTATCTACCTAGAAATTTGGAAGAAAGTTCAAGAGTAGGCACCTGTTCTCTGCCCTCTTACACTGAGACCTGGAAAGACAAAAGCACGCTCCTCAGGATGTCCCATGGTACCCACCTTACACCCCTGAGCAGACAGCAGCCTGATGTCCGCAGGGATCTGGTCTCCTCCTTTAATCTCCACTATGTCGCCCACCACCAGCTGCTCTGCTGGAATTGTCTTCTTCTCTGAGTCTCGAATGACAAGAGCTTGCTGGGAAAGAAAACCACGACCCACATCTCAGATTCCCTCCTGGGATGATGCTGACCTCCGCCACCCTCACCAAATCCACAGACTGAGGTACTGGAACCCACAGCTGTCAGAATGGCAAAAAATGAAACAAAGACTTTTACTTTGGGCCTGAAGACCCTAAGAACTATTTTTTCTTGAGTTGGAGCTCATAGAGATAGTCTTGGAACCAGAAAATGCTGCTATGGGCAGATATAGCAAAGCGACAGCCCTGGGCCTGACGGAGAGGGAAACAGTTAAGGATGAGTGGTCCTGGCTGGGATGTCCAGGAAGAATCCTGGAGGTTAAGCCACAGGGTTTAATAATCTTACTCAGGTTAGGAAAACTTTAATGGAGTTGGAGATGGACCTCCGCTTGGTAGCACAAAAGATTCCACCCAGAGTCCCTCCACTGGCAGCTCTGCGGCCTGGGACAGTGCAGCCTTCCTGCAGCACTGACAGTGGGGCAGGTGCTCGGTCTCCCTGGAGGACACCTCCTGGGTTCGGGTGGGGGGAGGGGTGCTGGGGCCTCCCACGCTGAGAACGTCTCGGGGCAACACGCAGTGAGGCTCAGAAATGGCAGTAAACATGGTCACAGGTAAAGAATCGACCTCCTTGGCTGCCAGTGGACACTCCTGAACCACAGGAGTTCGTCCTCAGAACCGCCTCAACCTCTTTTGTCTTAGCGGCTCTCCAGCGCTGAGGAGCAGCGACGGGAGATGCTGTGGTGCCTAATGATTCTGTCCTGCTTTACTTCTGAGTGAGCATTTTCCTCTCTCTTACCTCTTGGGTCATCTGAAGACCCTGGGAGGAAACAGCGGTTCACGGAGATTAGGCCTCTTGCTCAAGACCTCTCAGACAGCAAAGATGGGGCCAGGGCCTGAGCACGGCCCTCTGCCTCTCAGGCCCCAAGCTCCTCCTCACCAGGTGCTTGCTCACCCGACGTCTCGCAGACGCCAGAGAGGGGTGGTGCCACTCACCTGTGGAATCATCTTATGGAAGCTGGCCATGATGTTGGTGCTTCTGGCCTCTTGGTAATAAGCAAAGATCCCTGTTAGAATAACCACCAGGGCAAGCACGGAGCCCAAGTACACCTGGGTGAGGAGGACAGGCGTCAGTCAGAAAAGCAAGCATCAGGAATGAGCCAGATCCTAGGGCCAGGGCTCCACGGGACAGTGAGAGATGACAGTTGTATCTAATTAAATGGCGAAGAGTAAGTGACATGGCTGTGCAATCTGTCACCCCAATAAGACCCCGGGCACCCCGGCAGTCCTTCCCCCCTCCAGCCCCAGCCTTGGCCACCACCAATCTGCTTTCTGGACCCAGGGTCCATCTCCTCTGGACACTTCCTGTCAATGGACCGAACACTATGTGCCTGCTGCACCTGGCTTCTCTTTCTCAGCATCATGTTGGCCAGTTCAGTTTTGTGGTTTGGTGCTCAGTTCGCAGCAGGCACAGATGCTCTCCGTGGTAAAGGGAGAGTCAGCTGCGAGGAGAGAAGGCCCATGGATACTTCACATGGATATCGATATTTTTCCTCACTTAGGAACTTACAGCGTACCTCTCTCTCCCTTAAAAATTCATGCTCATACTGCCTCTGACACATCAGAAAGTCAGACAGAATTTCTGTCTTAACACTGGGAAATGAGTGATTTTTCCCAAACCCATGCAGTGGCTGATCAGCGGCAGCCCCCTGACTCCAGCCCAGGATGCGGCCCATGGAAGGAGGCCTGCTCCCCTGCCAGCAGCAAAGCCAGGAAGGAGCCCCCATGTCTTACGTTGTCCAGGGAGGAGGCCTTATTGCTGGAGTACTGGATCCCATAGGCGATCCAGCAGAGGACGGCCCCTATCCACAGCAGGATGGAGAATCCCCCCACCATCTGCTTCAGGAACTTGACAATCTCCGGGGTCTCCTTGGGAGGGGTGAGGGCATTGGGCCCATTGCGAGCCAGGAGCTCAGCAGCCCGGGCGCTGGAGAGACCCTGAGAAAGCCGACCCAAAGAAATAGGAATTAGATATTTCTCCCCCCCGGGTGGGACATCACACTTCTGCAGTTGTGGGTGGCGGTCACTACATCCGAGTTCAATCACTGTGCCCTCCAGGGAGCCTCCTCTGGTCAGAATCCATCATTCAGCATATCCTTCAAACCTTCCACACGCCATCTGGGTGGAACAGAGTGGGTGTCATGACACCCCCCTACACACCTGCATCCCCACCCAACTGCTTACTCCTCAAGCCCCGGCATCGCCACTCCTCCCCACCCCTCACTGCAGCCCAGTGGGTCACAGAGTAGGTACCTTCGTTGACTTGAACAGATGTATCCAAATCTGATGTTAAGACACCAAAACTTTTGAAATTTGAGTTTGAATCCTCAAAAGGAAGCAGAGCTTCCATGGTGGGGATTTTGAGAGACACACCAGGTGCCCTGCTGCCACCCTTCCTTCTCAGGCCGGGCTTGGAGAAGACCCTCACACATCCTGGGCACAGGGTTTAAAAGCAACCTCTGACCATGACAGCAAGGAAGCGTCTGAACCTTTGGGGTTCCCACAGGTTTCCGACAGTCACAGAGACCCCTCGATGACCCAGCACAGGCTCAGCAGGGGGCTCTGCCGGCTCTGGAGGCTGCCCCACTTCCACACGGCGGTGGGCACGTGGGATTCTCACAGCTGCAGCTGCAGGCCACTCATCCTGAAGGTGCTGTATTCTGCACCCCCCACCCTCCACAGCCTTCTTTGTATAGCCACAGGGATTCTCTCCCATCATGAGTTCTCTGATGACTTACCATAGTGATGTTTGTACCATATTTCATTTCCAGTTCCTCACTGCTGAGTTTGTGGTCATCCTGAATCCCATGAAAGGAAGAACAGAGTGAATTAGATAATTCCAAAAGACTGAAACTCGAAGCCTTGACAAGCCCACGAAAGCTGGGAGTGGCACTGAGGATGGGAGAGGGGACAGGAAGTGTGGTAAAAAGAAAGAAGGCTTTGTGCCAGGTAGCTACTGCTACAAGAGGAAAGAACCCTGCTGCAGGAGAGGTCACTGGACAGGAGGTTTCTGGCCACCCCTGAAGAGTTCAGACTTAATTTGCCATCTGTCATGTAGCAGCTGTCTTTAGTTTTTATGAACAAAGCAATGCATTTCACTTCAGTCTGATCTTCAGCACATGCAAATCCTAGCACACCTGCTGTCCAGGCACTCTGATCTAGACACTTAACTCGGACGCGAATTCTGGTTAGGGTGAGGAGCAGTGCGTTCTGACAGCTCTTCCCCAAGCAGCCCTCTCGGGGTAGGCCGTCTGGGAGGGAGAAGTTGGCCTTTTCTTATTCCAGTCCTTAAGACTCAGTTCACAGGCAGAGAAACCCTGCAGATTAAGAACCTGCCAAATAAATACCAGGAGGGCCCACACTTGCTGATTTTGCCACAGAATCATTAGACTAAAGCAGAGTTTCTCAACCTTGGCATTATTGACATTTTGGGCCAATAGATTCTGTTGTGAGCTTCCACCCACCAGCACCTCCCTTGAGAAGGGATAACCAGGAATGTCTCCAGACATTCCTAAATGTCCCCTGGGAACAAAATCCTCCTCTCTTCTCTGGGCTAAAGGACTAGAAACCTCTCCCTGTAGCAGAAAACCCAGGGGTGAGCCTTCCTCACCCCACCGAGAAAACCCAGCACTCAGGATAAACCCTGATTGTCCGAAACAAAAACTGATATTGTGATTGGCACCAGAACATCTCTTTTCTTAAGAACATGCAAAAGAGTTTCGTGCCCTTTTCTCAGCCGGACCTGCTGTGCCCGTCCACCCACTGTACCAACACCAGCTGCCTGTGATAGTTCTGGGGGGTCAAAGGTTAAGATGCAGTTCTGGGCACACCATGCCAGGTTCTGGGAAAACAAAAAGTAACAGGTGGTTGGAACCATTGCTTTCAAGGATGGACCTCAGAATTTCAGTGGCCTGTACTGCGACACCCTTCTCCCGTTAGCCTGGCTCTGGGAGGGGAGCAGGGCGGGTTGTGAGTGTGGACTCTGCCAGGACAGCGCAGGGCAGTACCAGGTGGCTCAGGCTTGTGTCTTCAGAAGCCAGGGGCACTGCGCTTCTCATCCAGGTTCTAATTTTCTGGAAGGGTCAGGATGCGAGCGCGCACCCCTGTACGTGTCACAGATTACAGGGTTCTTGTGAGAAGGGTGTGAAAAAAGAGGGAAAGAAAACGTTTCCCTCTCAGCGAGGAAGCAAGGGAACACTCTGGCCAGTACTGTGGAAGTTACTTTTCTATATTCTACACCTTCATAAAGTGCTCAAATCTCAAGGGAGATTCTCATTACAATTAACAAGCATATGAGAGAATGGATATATATTCATGTTATAAATTGCAATTTCAAGTAAGACTAGCTATGTCTTCACTCCTGCATACTGGAGACACACAGGAAACAAGGGTGACTACCACCGTCTGGTGCCGGGTGGAGTCTATCTCCTGCTTTCTTTCACTTAATCCTCTTAACGATTCTAAGAGGTAAGTACCATTTTTAATTCCAGTTTTTCAGCATAGGAAACTGAGCTTCGTCAAACTTGGATTTGAATTCAGGCCAGTCCACTTACAGGTCTTAAATATGTGTGGACACATGCCTAGTGGTGTGCTGCTAGCCATTTCATGAACTCTCCAGGAAAAACAAATAAAAAGCTCTGATCTGTAGCGTCTGCCGATTTCTCACCGTAGCCACACTTAAGTTACCAACACAATATTAGTCAGCTTGCCAAATTCCTGAATATTTAACTGGGGGCTCTCTAGCACACGTGAGCCCACCCCACCAGATGCTCAAAGAATCACAGCCTCAAAGTCTGCAGTGAAGTGCAGGGCCAATCTAGCACCATCGTAGACTCAGCGTGGAAGCCTCCCATTTGTGCTCCTGAGATGTGATCTGTCACGTTGCAGGTCTCGGCTGGCCAGCTTTAACAACCCCCAAGTTCGTCCTTAGTGGTAATGGTGTTGCCCATCCACAAAGCACTTTAGTCACAACATGCGCTTACTCTTATCCCACATTCCCCCCTCACACACCCACGCAAAGTGTTCATTTCCCATTTTACGTAAAGAGAATGGAGCTTCAGTGAACTTGGGTAGTCTGCTCCCAGTCACAGATCAGTCCTGGAGAACTGGAACCTCAGTTGAGCCTAAGGTTGTCTGAATCCAAACCCAACATTCTCACCACTGAAATTCTTTCTTGTGGGGCAAATAAACCCAGAAACCCAGCAAGGTTTAGTGCTTTCAGTTTTCCTCCTGGGTGGTTCTGGCTAAAATAGTTTAATCTTATCAGCTAAAATCTGGCAAGTGGTTACTTATATCTCAATGCAGCCACCAGGAAGGAGAGAGGTCTGGGCCGAGCCTGCAGGGACTGGAATCAGAGCCTCATCCCTTGGGTTCTCCCTGGGCGTGCCTGCCGCCTGAATGCAGGAATCTTTAGAGGGCCTGACCCACTGGCAGATAGTATCACATCATTTTTTTTTTTCCAGCAAGGAAACAAATCTCAGGGATTTTCACATTTTTGAGACTGATTTTTCTTTTTTAAGAGGTGGGTTGCGGGGGCACTCAGGGGGAGGGCAGGGCTTAGCGGCACCCCTCTGGCTTAGGGACCAAATCAACTGACCAGATCAAGTTCCTTCTTAAGCTCCTCTTTCTGCTGATCCTTCCTGAGCTCCCAGCGGTTCTTTCTCAGGCCCTTGTGCTTCCCCTTGTCATCCCCCCTGTCTGTTTTCTCCACATCGTTCCTTCCACTGAGCTCCACGGAGTAAATTTCCGTTTTCTGAAAGAGAAGCAGATCCGAGGTGGGTTTTCTGAAGAGGTGCAGCGGGCCCACCACTTAGGGACCTACAGGGAAGGGCAGTCCTCCCCCTGTCCCTCCTCTGCAGGAGTGGAGAGCTGCTCTCCGCCTCACCTGCAAACAGCAGCTCCGCGCGCCGGCCTTTCCCCTCCGGCCCTCCGGTGGAGGGCAGGCTGGGTGGGCACAGGCGTCTCCCCAGGGCACCCCTCCCGGGGGTGGGGGCGTTACTTCCCTCAACTCGACAAGATCCCTCCAAGAGGTGGCAGGGTCTCCGTGTTCCCCACAGGGCTCACCGTTTCAAGGGTTGGGGTACCTACTGAACCCCTGAAACACAGTGGCCAAGGCGGCTTGAAGACCACAGCGCACCGCGTAGTCACCAGCCCAGCGCCACGCTCCGGATCGGAGCTGTCCCCGGACCCCTGGCGCCCCCTCCCCGCGTTCGGGTTTGGGTCTTCACCCGGCCAGCCCTGCGGTCCCCGCACAGGCGCTTCGGGAGAGAAGCTGACCGGGGGAGCGCGGAGCGGAGCGGAGCGGCCCTGCCCCTCCCCTGGCCCCGCGCGTCCGCGCCGCGCCGCGCCGCGGCGCACGCACCTGGCTCATGGCGCGGGCGGGGGTCCGGTCGGGCGGGGGTCCGGGCACGCGGCGGGGTCCGGCGGCGTCCGAGGCTGGCGGCGGGGTCCTCGCTCCTCCGGCCGAGCGCCAGCCCAGCCCGGGAGGCTGCACGGCCTTAAATGCGCGGCCCCGCCCCTTCCCGCGCCGCCCGCGCCGCCCGCGCCGCCCGCGCTGGCCGCACCTCCTGCGGCGCCCGCGGCGCCCGCGGCCCCTGCGGCCTGAGCTCCGGGGGGCGCGGGGTCCCGCGGGCAGTGCAGTCCGGCCGCCCCGACCACCTGCCGCGCGGAGAGCACGGGAAACCCCCACCCGCTTTGCTCTCTAAAACTTGATTGCTCTCCAGGAAAGAGTTTTTAAAAAGGTGTAAGCAGAGGGGAGGTTGCAGCTGCTAGCAGCAACTAACCGCCCTCTAAGGTGTCCCGAAAGTAAAAGGCTCCTGTTGACCGAGAATGGATTTGGGCAGGGAGTGTGTCAGCGTGAATATGGGAATGCCCGGGACAGCGCTCTGAGGAGCGGCTGAATGACTTTTGCAGGGTCCTGAGGACGGAGGGGCTGTGAAGTCAGCGGGCTCTGGGATGAGGCTGCCTGGAGGGCAGAACCGAAGCTTGGGGCTGCTCTGGGAGGAACACCCCATCCCTCCCGGGATGGAGACCTCCCTCTCCAACTACTGGCCGTCTCCCCTCCTTCCCTCCCCCCTTCCCTTCTTTTCTTTCCAAAAGGGCAGCATTTGAAGTCACCCCCCCCCCAACCGTGGAGCAGGGCAACAGCAGTGAGTCACTCCTTCACTAAGCTAAGTCACAAGGGAGTGATAGACTCTGGTGACATCTGGCTACAGTTACAGTCACCCGTTCTTTAGAGTTGGAGAAGTTACATTCTAGTCCACACTCAAGCAGCAGTGTACTTCGGAGGAGTTCTGTGTAAGGATATACAAACTCTGTATGAAACTTTTGTGCCTTTTTGCTGGGAACCAAGAGAAAGGGTTTGCAGGCACAGAGTGGCTGCTGCTGCTCTGTCTTTTTGGACAGACGTTGGATGAAGAACCAGGACGCCTGGAGAGAGGCCCCTGGGCTCCAGTCCAGTTCAAGCTTGCAGAGCAAACCCAGTGCACTGTCTTGATTAGGGGACAGGAGAGAGGGAGTTGAGGAGAGGAGTGGGCTAACGGACAGGAGATGGCACAGTTTTAAACATTAGTAAGACATAGCAACCCCCTTGGAGAAGATTGCTGTTAACCTTGTTGGTGTCAAGTTTGGAAAAATCTCAGTTGTCCTGCACTGTTTGGCCCTGCAGAGATCCTGGCTTCTGCCAGGTGCCAGTTTCAGCTGCTGCTGCTGTGGCCCTGCTGCCCTGGGGGCAGCCTCGGATGCCATCAGGTGTCCTGGGTGCAACTTCTGCCACTCCCCCCACACCCACCCTAACTCCAGAATTATTGCTTTCCACCACCAGTCATCCTGCAGCAGAGTCCCAGATCCCAGTGCTCCTCATTGAGAATGGCCTCCAGGTATCTGTGAAGCAGGCACCTGGGTTGGTCCTTACCTGATAGAAGTGCAAACTGGATTTCCCTCGGAAACATTGACCCACCTCTTGTAGGCCCCAGGGGCTCTCTCCTGTGCTGTTCTGGGCAGGGACCCTGATCTCCACCCAGTTCTGGTGACCTCTCTTGGGCTGGCTGGAAAGGCCAAGGTACAAACCGGACACCTCCCCTGCCTGAGACTGCAGTAGCAGCTTCTATGGAAGCTGGATTTTCCCATCTTTGAAAAGAAGCTTAGCCATGCTGTCTCTGCTAGGACTGCTCTAAGTGACAGATGCTACATGTTCGATAGGCTGTCATCATATATGTAACTATTCCTAGCTCATATTAATCAATTAAAACACTTTGTGTATTTGAAACTGCACTAGACATAGGGGTGGTAGGGAGAAATGGCACCAAAATTGTGTCAGAGGAAGGTACACTTGAGTTAAAGAGGCAAAATTAATAAGTAAATGATAGTAAATGACCCAAGACAGAATGGAATTTATCAGTAAGTGGTACAGACTCTAAGTGCTTTCAGAGGTGAAAGGAAAGATGGGGAGAGATGTTAACACTTAGAATTCATCATCTAGATTTGTTTCCATCCCTTAGTGGCCTCCGTGAAAGGTGGGCGTTGGGCCTGTGCTTGTCAGTTACTCCTCCCGGTGCCTGAGCGGCCCCTCCTGCTGCAGCCCCTCGGTGACAGGTTATCCACAGCAGGCTCCCCAGGCAGACGTGAGGGTGTCAAGTCGGAGAAGAGGATCTAGGCAACAGTGGGAAGAGGAAGATTCACCTCCTGCCTCACAGCCCCCGCCCTTCCTCTTCGCTCCTCTCCGCACATGCCATCCCACACACCTGTATTGCTCATCCTACCAGGTTATGACGAGGCAGCATTTCTCCATCCGTGAGGGCCCCTCCAGGGAGTTGGAGGCAGAATGAAAAACAAAAACAAAACAGTGCTTCAGTCAAGCACGCCTCTGCACTGTTTCCTCATTTCTTCATTCACAGGGGCGTCTGGACATCCCGTGGAGAGGAATCTGGCTTCCAGAAACCAGCACCTGCACCTGCTGACGCCCTGCCTGCTGGAGTCCGGGGCCAGGTGGGCTGGCGCGTCCAGGGATTGCAGGGGCTCAGGTGGGCCCCGGGGCGGCCACAGGTGTGTTTCCTTTTCCCCAAAGGTTAGCGCACGGCCGCCTTTGTTCTCTGTGACTTATTTTGGGTAATAAGATCCTTTTTCAGAAAATTAGTTTTCCAGGTAATAAGTGATTGAAAAATATTGATTGCATTCTGAGGTCTTTGATTTTTGTTTTTTAATCTTAGGGCGAAAAGAGATTTTTCCCCACTGGAGTCACCCTCAGCTTTATCATGGATGGGTGCACGTGTAATGTGTGACCCACGACATGGAAGCTTCCTTCACACAAATGTGTTTGGTTGACTTTGCAGGAGTCTGTCCCTTCTCCTGAGCGAGCTGATACCCTCCTAGTCACCAGCTCCCACGGCCTTCAGAGTCGGGGAGCCAAGTGCAGACACTCGGATTTGTATTTACTCCTGAAGTGTTTATGGGAGACTGCAATCTGAATGTGGCAGTGCCCTGGCCCTTCGTCTGGCAGAGCTCCCCTGGTGGAGGAGGTGATGCATCACCCAGGTTAGAGCACCGACACAGACAGGAGAGGTGCCTGCCCTGGGCCGGTGGGCAGGCACATTTCCAAACAGCCGAGGAAGAAGTGCGCTCGGGGCAGGGAAGGCGGGCGCTTCCCTGGGTGTGTCGGGTGCAGGTGCGTTTGGAGGGCGGGGTAACCGGGCATAAGCAGGAGGAGAGAGGAGGGCACCGGCTCCTGCAGAGACATGGCCCAGGGCGTTTCGGGGCGGGGGGGGGAGCCCGGGGCTGGCAGGACGGTCCTCTCAGGGAGTAGCAGGAGGTCCAGGGTCAAGGTGGGCTGTGCGGGGACAGGGCTTCATCCCTCCATGGGCTGAGGGAGCCCTTGAGGATGAGAGTGTCATAAAAGAAACAGCATCTTGGGGAGATGAGAGGTTCTGGAGCAGAAGCTGAGGCTTACCTCACCGTGAGGCTTGCAGCTGTCCCAGCGTGGATTTGAACCAAGCTCCCTTCTTGCTGGGCGCTTGTAAGCCCGCAGAGCGCCAGCGAGGTGTTGTGCATGTGCTTTAGCAGCCAGCGCCCTGAGCATGTCTAGTCCCTGAGCTGCTATTAATTTGGATACAATTTATTTGTTCTCTTAAGAGCCTTTGAAATGAAACAAGGAAAGGAAGGGCAAACAATGGTCACCTAATCTGATTTAGAGGAGTTTCTAGGCTCCTTGCTGTGTGCCCCCACATATGTACATGTACCCTGTGTTTCCAGGGTGAACAGAGCTGTTCTGAGAGCTGTGGTGTGTGTGTGGGGGAGCCCTAAGAGACACAGTCCACCTCATCCTTCATCTGCAAGGATCAGCTTCTGTCTGCAATAGTGATGAGGGGCTGTCCTCCTTGACAATGATCCAGATTAACCAAAACAGCGTTTGGCCTCTTCCCAGGGATGTTAGTAGAACAGTGCTCAACCCCCAGTTTCACGCCTGGCCTGTCCCTGTGAGACACCAGGTGCAGTTTTGGGGTGAGAGGAAGGACCTGGTCCTCGTGGAGTCAGTGTTCCCTGTAAGGCAGGCACATGTAACAGCACTTCACTATCTCGGCCATCTCTTCTCTCTGATGTACTTTAAATAATTGTCTGTGATGACCAACATCTTAGGTCAACATGAAGTAGGTTTGTCTAACTCTATGGACATATCTGTCCTGGGATCAGCACTTCAAAATTCCAAAAATTTACTCTAGAAGCAAATGGGGAAGAAAAAAGAGAAAGAGAGGGAACACAGCCCAAATCCCTGGTCTCCTTCACAGCAGGGCCCGAGTTAGCTCTTGTTGATCCAGAAAGGGTGCCGCAGTGGGCCTTTCAGCACCCAGCCCAGGGTTCAGACCATGGCTAGAGAGGAGGCATTTTGTACATAAACCGAGGAAATAAAAACCAGTCAAGGAACTGAAAGGCTGTCTTCAAGGGACAATCAGTAGAAAACCATCGGCTGCTTGGCTACATGTTCTCCTGGTAAGTTCTCCGAAGAGGTGAGTGGGTAGTTGAGGTTCTGAGGTTGTATCTGCTGTGGCCCATGGGGGCGGGAAGGGGTCAGACCTGCCCAGCCAAGTGCTCTGGGGCCCCAGGAGAAGCGAGGAGGCAGGAGGAACGAGGCAGGTTCACAGAGGTCCTCCTGTGCGGCCAGCGTGTCCCCGGGGAAACAGCCGGGGCAGCTGGGGCAGCCTCTGTTGACACACCGGCCACCAGCATCACAGCCTGGGAAGCGTCTCGATGGGGCTGGCTGCCCCTCAGGCCAGCTGCACCAGCTTCCAGCCTTCTTAGACCTGGCTCTGACCTCTCTCCTCTGTCTCTCCTCCCTCCCTCCCAGGGTTGTCAGATAAGATACAGGCTCCTGCTAGAGCTGCATTTCGGAGAAACAGTGAATAATTTCTTAGTATGTCTCACATATCACATATGATATACTTATACTAAAAAAGTAACTATTCATTGTTTAGCCAAAATGCAAATTTCACTGCATGCTATTTGTTAACATGGTCAGCCTTGCTCCCTCTAGGTGCCTGGGGGTCCTTTACTGCTTGTCAGCAGACACATCTGGGGACACCAGCCCACGCTCTATGGGTCTTCTCATTGCTAGGCCAAAGATGAAAAGAAAAACACACTCAACTTTCTCTTCCTGCTGTGCCAGTTCCTCCCAAGAGCCGGGTTTGTCTTAAGATGGACAGCGTGAATGAGCGTGGAAGAAAGTTTTTTTTTAAATCAATTATTTCTTCAGCCAGAAAATTCTTACACTGTGTGGAAGTCACAGTCCTGGATCTGAGACGAGCACTGAGGGATTGTCTGTTTCAGAGGCAACCAGCAGAGGGGGCACATTCCACAACGAGTCAGGGTCCCTGGGTGAGAGGATCACCTTCACGGCCACCTGTGGTCACTCAGGCACCAAGAATTCATAGAGTACCCGCAGGCACGGCTACCTCGTGCCAAATACTTCATCTCTGACTGAGCAAAGGACAACTTGGTAGGAGACAAGCCCCAAACAAACCAGTGAAAAAAAGAAACAACAGCAAAAAATCTCCAGTGATAATTACCACAGGAGGCAGTGAACTGCAGCGTTTCTTCAGGACAAACGAGCTGCGGAAGCTTCCCTCCTCCTCGGGCTGGACGGGGTCTGGAGACACCGCGTCCACCTCGAGACTCGCGGTCTCCCTGAGGCGGGTGTTCTCCAGGAGCAGCCCGCCTCCTGCTCTACCTCCTCTGGATGTTGCCGCCATCACACTGCGGCGCAGAATCAGCCTCCCCAAATACGTCTCTTTGGGATGTTAATTGCTTTAAGCTGTCTGTCTCCTGAGACACAGCAGAGATGGGAAAAACTCTGAAAACCAGGTGGGAGTCACTGTTTTGTAAGAAGCATTTACGTTTGTAAGGGAAACTTCCTCTTGTAAGGGTGTCTCCCGCCTTGTACCAGGAAGAGGAGGATGACCAAATCTAGAAAGGTGTCAGTGGGGAGGACAAAGGCTTGAAAATGTCTAACAACCTCACCCTTGTTTTGTGTGCTTTTCTGGGTCACTGACTCCCCACCCTCAACGTCCTCTCTGGTCCTTGGCTGAGTATGGTATTTGAGGCGAGGGCTTCGTCCATTTTGGAGGCTTGCTCAGTGCTCCTGGGTCTTCCGTGTGCACGTGTTGTTAGGCTTTTGTTTGATTTTCTCCTGTTAGTCGTTCTCCTGTCACCTTGATTCTGGATCAGCCAGAAGAACCTAGAAGGCTGGAGGAAGACTTCTCAACGGCAGTCTTGGCCCGGCGGTCCCGCATGGCTTCGCCTCGTTTGTCTCCTCGCCAGGGAAGCGAGCTCTCTGCTGCTGAGCCACGGACCTTCTCCAGGGTCTCAGACACAGCTGTGGGGCCTGGCGTGGAGCAGGGGCCTCCAAGTCTCAATTCTCTTGGAGAAATGAAAGACGACTGTGAAAATATCATTTTAAAAGATCACACAATCTCACTTTATCACCCTTGATTTTATTTTGATTTCTTTCTTTCTTTTTAAAAATCTTTTTCACATGGAGGAACTGGGAATCAAACCAGGTGCCTTGAGCATGCTCAGCATGCTCTCCACCAACTGAGCCCCAGCTCACCCTCGACTTTAGTAACTGACTCTTGCAATTAAGAAAACCTTTCTTATAAACTCCTTAAAAAACTCATTTTGCAGTTGTTTATTTCTAGATATAAGGGGGCCCCGATGTAACAGGAAAAAATTCATTGTTTTGTGAAACCTAAAACATAAAAGTAGGTATTTCTTCCCAGCTTGAGAGAGAAACTTGATGATCTCTTCATAAATAGTGCTGAGCTGAGCCTGCAGCCCTGAGTCCTACCGCTCCCGTTTGCTGGCTGCATTTGTTGGACAAGATGTCTAACATTCCTATGATGGCAGACAGTGTCGGAGTTGAGTAGGTCAGTGGTTCCCAAACCTGGCTGATCACAGAATCTCCTGGGAGCTTGAAAACCTCCCTGGACCCCACACCCACATAAGTCCAGGGTAAGTCCTGCGGGCCTCCCAGGTGATTCTCCTGAACCAGTGGGCTTGAGATGATGTCTGGACACCAGAGAGTGATGTCAGTGGTCTGGTGTGAGCAGAGGTTGGACGGCTTCCCCAGGTGATGCTGCTATACAGCCAAGGTCAAGGGCCCTGGCTCTTTAAGGTCCCTTTGATTCTAACACTTCACGGTCTGAGAACCTTTCTATTGCCTTTGTAAGTACTTATGGGGCAGTTTTATCGCACTTAATTAAAATGGGTGTTAGACTCTTGCAGCTCAGATTTGCGTATTGAAGGGCAAGTGTCTCATAGCCACCTCCTGGCAAAGGGCTGCCCCTGTTCACAGAAGGAAGGGGTGTGGAGTGCGGGCGAGTTGGCACAAGCCAGCTGCCCCTCTGCAGGGTGGCCAGATGTGCACGCATTGCAGCCTTGTGCCGGCTCTGGCTGTGTGTCTGTGACACTGCGTAGAGCTTTTCATACGCAGGGATGTGGGTTCATTCTACAAACAACAATGAATTGTGATGACCCCAAAGTACCCACATTTCAGCTTATTTCTATATTTCTAAATGTAACTGATGTGTGTGTTTACACAGGGCAGAGGAACCCATTGCAAGCATGAGAGGGCTTCCAGCCTGAGCCTAGATTGTGTCTAAATTTAGGACCTGCCTGGGCATGCCTGGCTCACTGCAGAGCAGGCTGGATGGAGGGTGGAAGTGCCTCCGTTCAGAAATAGGACAAGGCACACAAATGTGGGTCCAGCACAGAAACTTCAGTCACTGGAAAGCCTGTGTGCACTGTCATTCCCTTTGGTCTCACGGTCCAGCTCACAGATGAACGAGGGTGGTGAGTCTGCTTCACGGACTCTGTAAACGCGGAGGTTCAGCCCCTGCGGGCCGTGAGCACAGACAGTGGCAATGCCTCGTGGAGACTGTGGTTCAGCAGGAACTTGCAGGAAGTGGAGACAAACCCTGGGGTCTGGTGGACAGAGAGCTGGCTTAGAATGACCAGGGCTGGAGCTGGGGAAGGCAAGGAGGGACTTGACCTCTCCTGGCATCCCAGGCTCCTGGAGGGCTTTGGGTTGGAGAGGAACGAGGGCTGACAGAACACGGCTCACATCCTGATGCCCAGAGACCCAGCCAGGGACCTGGGCACCTGTGGTCTTTTCAGGAGATTGTCCAACTCAGTTCAGCAAATGCCAGGCTTTGTCGCTTGTTCCCCATGCCTCAGTAGTAGAGTGTGTGTCGGAGCTGGTCCGTCTGCAGGGGACACAGGTCTCCTGCCGCGGGCGAGTGAGTGGAAGTGCCATTAGCTGGGCCGCGACAGGCTGTTGGATCTCCAGTATGCCTGCCCCTTCCCGCGGGGTGGCTGTGGACACGTGGTGACCCAGAGGCACCTTTCTTCCCCCTCTTTCCCTCGCTGCATGGCGGGGAAGGGGCTGGGGTTGGGCTCAGATCAGGGGAGCCAGACCCTGGGCTGTGCTGTGGAGCCTGTGCCTTTCCACGGGGCTCAGTGATGCTGCCATGAAAGGCCTGCCACATGGAAGCCAGAAAGCTGTTCTCAGTTCACCCACCCCATCTTGCTTCTGAGGTAACTTTTCACCTCCTAGAAAATTCTGACTGGAGCTCTGTGGTTTCATGTGTCAGCTTGGTTAGGCCATGCTGCCCAGATTTTGGTCAAACACCAGTATAGATGTTGCTGTGAAGGTATGTTTCAAAGATGTGATTGACAGTTAAGTCAGTGCCCTTGGAGTAAAGTAGATTACCTCCCATAATGTGGGTGGGCCTCATTCAATCAGTTGAAGGACTTAACGCATGAACAGACCGAGGTCCCTCAAGGAGGAGGGGATTCTGCCTCCAGACAGCCTTTGGACTCCAGCTGCCACACCAGCTCTTCTCTGCATCTCCAGCCTGCTGGCCTGTCCTGCAGATTTTCTACTTGCCTGCTCCCACAATTGTGTGAGCAATTTCCTTGAAATAAATCTCTCCCTATTTAAACATCCTATTGGTTCTGTGTCTCTGGGGAATCCTGAGCTAATGCAAACTCCTTAAGTTCATCAGACCAGCAAACCTCACAGAGAACTTTTAGCACATAGAAAAGAAATCAAATGTCAAAGGCAGTTTCAGTCATTTGCCTGTACCCTAAAGGAGGCTTGTGTGATCAGTTGCCTTTTAGAAGGAGGTTTACAGGAAAAAGCAACTGATGCTGTGTATGTTGTGTAACCAGTTACTATCATCACCTGCTCCAGTTTCATAAGCCCTGTTCTAGAACCAGATCTCCTTGTGGTTTGTTCTGAGGTCATTTTACTAACCGTGGGATGTCGGGGTAGCAGCAGGGAGGCTGACAATGAATAGTCAGCCGCAGGGGAGGGAAGCACGGAGCAGAGCCTCTGACCTTGAACGATTCAAGAGCCTGCAATGAAGTGACTTGAATTCTTAGTTTTCCTGAGAACTCGTAGAGGCCAAGCTACTTCTGCTAAATTTTATCTTGGTTACAAGCTCTGTTTTCAAAGGCAGCTTGTAAACTGTTTCTATAAAAGAAAAGGCAATAGGGCATTCAGGACCTTTCTGGTGGATTTGACCAGTACAGACATCAAGTCTGCAGCTGACAGGATCACCCAGATTTGGAGGTTTGGGAAAGATCCAACCAATTTCCCAAACACCCTTGTTTTCTTGGCCCCTTTGGTCTCAGCCACGTAGACTCAGATTACGCAGCTCTGACGATTAATCCTGAGACGGGGATACGCAGAAAGGTGATTTCCTGAGGATTCTGTTTATCCGTGGTTCCCCAAACGTGTGCCGTGGAATCTCAGTCCTGCAACACGGTCTCAAGGGCAAACACATTCACCAGTGTTTTGTGTGGTGCACTTTTCATCCATGGAGAGTTACTATGCTGTTAGCATATACATGTGCTAGGACACCGCTAACCTCCATCAGAGGGGCATTTCCTGGGATAGAAAACCTAATTTTATAGGCTCCTGGTAAATCAGAAGGAAGAGGCTGATTTGCCCAAGCACAGTTAACAGCAGTAAGTACACCGTCACCAAACTCAGACTTGAACCCTGCGTCATGGGAACACGTCCTTCCTTCCCTTCCCAAGTCTGAGAACTTCACGGACCCAGCTGGCTCCTGGAGCTCTCCGGGGACTTCGTCCCACGTACAAGCATGGAAGCTGAGGTAAGACCCTCCTTTCACCTCTGCCAGGTGCCGAGCAGGGCAGGTGTTGTGCAGCATCTACAATGGGATTGGTGATTTGGAGGGTATGAAGCAGTGATAGGAATGGTTTTATTCAAAAGCCTTAAAAATAACTTGCATAAATATGTCCACAGTAGTAGATTTCTGAATGGCAAATATTTGGAGCTATTCAAATGGCAAAAAAGGGGCCACGACTTAACATTATAGCATGTTATACCACAAATGAATATTGTGAATTAATTGGAAAAAATGACTATCATGTAGAAAATGTCAATAAAAGGAGATGCCTAAATGAAATAAAATTAGATGAAAATAGCAGAAAATAAGTTATGTGCACACTGATTACATTGTATGGAATTATATGTATGAATGTTAGCAAATCTGAGAGAATTTGAATGAGGTTGGTAGTGTAGGATTTAATATTCATTGGGTTCTTTTTCACACAACTGCTCAAGTTCCTGTAAGACAGCAGGCTGTCCCCCGGGTCTGTGACTTGGGGCCACCATGTCTCACGCCTGGGGCTTGGTGAGGACAAGCCCACGTGAGGGTCAGTTTGATGTGTCCACTTGGCAGAGCTGCACCCCAGTTATTCAATCTAGCACCCTTCTGGGTGGTCTTGTGAGGTATTTTGAAGAGGTGACTGAAGTCTATAGTCAGCTGACTTTAGGCATGGGGGATTGTCCCAGAGAATCTGGGTGGGCCCCACCAGACAGATGAAAGGCCTTTTGAGCAGAGTGGAGGCTTCCTTGATGATGAAATTCCACCTCGTAGACGCTAGCTCCGCTTCCTGCTGGCCTTCAGACTTGCCTTCCCAGCCCCTACAATGTTGTAAAGCAATTCTTTGCAATCAGTCTCTTATATGTCTCCTGTTGGTTTTGTCTCTCTGGTTCAAATTGGACTGGTAGGTTGCTACGAGCACTTTATAGAGGGCGATGGAAACTCAGTGGGATCACAGAGCAGTGGAGTGACAGGCCTGCAACCTGGAGTTATTTCTGCTATGTAGTCTCTCCTTCATTCTTCTGACTCGGGGCAAAAGGGAAGGGAGAGTTTGTTGAATCTTCTTTGTAAAGTTCCATGGACAGTTTCATGAGAGCTGATGGAAATGCCTGTGAAACGCTAGGAACTATCTGCCCTTCCTTCTGGGCCTTCTCCACACTCCAAGAAGAGCTCGGGCTCTTTCAGAACTTGGGAGACAGTCAGTGCTGCTGCTGCCACCTCACAAGCTCTGCACTGCGGACAGCCACCCCGGGCGGTCTGGGAGCTTGCCAGACAATGTCTCAGGGAAAGGTGGCAGAAAGGGATTCCAAGGTGAACTGACAATTACAGTTACGTAAACTCACTTCCCATCTCCTGGTCACACTGGCGGTCAGTGCCTGGTGGACCTGACTGGATGGGGAAGTGGGGGGGGACGTGTTCCCACAGGCGACATGTAGCATTCTTTTCTTGGAAACCTGGAAAGCTCATTAACTCTAGAAGCAGGGAGATAGAAAGTCTTGGAAAATTCCTTCGGAAAAAAAATGAGTGTGTATATAATGAGGTAAAAAATTTACCCTTCCAGGTCAGAGGGTCAGCACCTCCCAAACCAGATGAAACCCTGGGGCACAAGAAGGGAGAGAACGCCCGAATATACTCACTTAGAATTAAACTTTGTAATTTCCTTATGAGCTTATTGTATCCTTAAAATAGAATTTTCACCTGTGTTCCCATAAAGTCTGTGTAAATATGGATTCTAACAGAGGTTGGAAATTTGTATCTTCAAGGCCAGATGTGCAATTTGCACAAAAGATTCAGTTTCCTCAAGTAATCCCCTCATTTGGGGAGCAAGGAACCAGGAAGGATAGAAGGATGGCAATTCTTTTATTTTCTTGTTTTTGAAGTGCCAGTGATGGCAGCATGAGAAGTTGGGTGGCTTTTGTTTTATCAGTGACCTAAGGGAGTCCGTGCAGGTCACTACATGGAGCATATGATGTAACTTTTAAAGTAAAACAAATTAGCAACTGTTTAAATCAAGTGGTGTCCCTTTTCTGAATGGTCTTGGAGGACCTCTGGATAGTTTAATTTTATTTAAATTATTTAGTTATTTTCCATCCAAGTTCTCGGTGTAGTTTCAGGATTTACATCAGCGTTGGATTCACCTAACACATCACCTCACTGGCCCTTCTGGGCAACTTACACGCTCGAGCTTTATGACCTGGCAATGAGCAAGGTCATCCTTCCTTTAAAAAGGAGAATCCAGGTTTGAGATGGAGCACGGCTCCTCCAACTGCTTCAGCAAGTATGTGAACGTGATTGGATCTGCACCACTCTTTTCTTATCTTCTGGAATTAGTGGGATAACCCTTTAAGGTAAACCATCTATTTGATGAATTTACTAAAATGTAAAGAATGAAAAATCCATTGCTCTTAACTTGTCATTTTGGTAGCGTCAGTCACTAATGAACAAATGGTTATTTCTAATAAGGAACATCGATTCTTGTGTTTAATGCAGACAATTACCTTCTTTCGGAAGTCTGAAGGGTGTTGGGAACAGCACTGACCAGACATAGGAAATACTCCTATATTCACACTGGCTGTGGAGGGAAAGCTTTATGAATCTGATGAGGGCCTTTGTACAGCATCTTTGGAAATTATATGTAGTATGAGTAAGTCTCATTTTAAGTAAACACAGCATACAATACTCTAGCGCTAATAAAGCAGGGAAATAATTCACATTATGTATTCTCCACCCTCAAAATTGAAGTGCCATGTGTTAGATGTCGAGGCATGGAAGTGCTACCCTGCCTTATGAGGCCACGGAGGAGGGCAAAGCCACACAGAAAGAAGCAGTGGGCATAAAGTGGGGGTCCTGGGACGTTCTGCGGTTCAGAAGGAAAACCAGGGCAGATGGCCGATAGGGACGCTCCAGGTGCTGCCGTGTGGGAAATGTGGGCTGTTGAGAGGCGGCAGGAATTGTCAGTTAGTGTTCAACTGTTTGGTTTCAATGACTAGCATTTCCATTGCCCTGGACAAACGGTTTTTGGACTAGCATCGTAATTCTCCTACTCCTTGCCATTTATAACAGAAAATAAGCAGGGAATTAGCAAGAAAGTGATTTTAGAGATCACTTTTTAAAAAAAATAATTTTTCCATAAAGTAAGATACACGTGCGCAGTCTTTGGAAGTACCCACTTAAATGTCAGATTTTGTTTGCATTTATGTTTTATGTTCTGTTGTTTAGAAACTGTTAACATTTACATTAATTAGATACATGGTTGGTGAGTCAGAATATTCTACATGGAGATTGGGTGAATAAACAGCAGTAACAGTTGGAGGGCACGCGCCTTCCAGGCTGGGAGATGCTGTCTTCAGGAATCACTGCATCACAGGGACCTTTTCAAGGCAGCAGCCCTTCAGTGAGGGCTTGCTGTGTGCTAGGCATGCCGTAAACATTGTTTCATTAAAAATGTTTTGAAATAAGATATAATTGACATAAAGGAGTTCTTTTTTACTCCAAAAACTTTAAATCACATTAATCACATGAATAATCATTTGCTCAGTTCCCAGTGTTGCTGAAGGCTGGTCTTGGGCTTAGTTTGTGCCGTGTGGGGTACTTCCCACCATGTACCCCCAGCAGCAGTGAGGTGCACAGAGTGGAGGTGAGGGCAGGAGCAGGCCCACTTCTGTGCTCAAAGGCCTGTGGTCTGGCGAGAGTGAGGCTCGTCCACAGGGGCCCTGCCCTACTGTGGGCTTCTGGCAAGACTCTGGAATGCCACAACTCCTGGTGCGGATGTATGGAGTGGCAGGGTAGGTGGGCAGTGAGTGCCCTTGGAAGACACCCTTTGTGTTTGCTCAGTGGCAGAAAGTCTAACAGCGCAGGAATAGTGACCGTGGACCACTTCCTGTTTCCATCAGTCTCGGCCCCGCGTCTCTCCGGCTTAAGCAAGCTGCTAAACTGGTCTGAAGAGGCAGTTCCAGCATCGTTAGCATAATTCCACACTGAAGTATGTTCATGGAGGAGAAAGTGGCTGAAAGGTGTCGGGGTGCCCATTAAAGCTAGCAACTGTGAAAAGGCCCGCCCTTGCTGATCTGAACCAGGCTCCATCCAGCCTTGCCCGGCTGCTGGCCACCGTGAAGCTAGAAAATCTCAGAGCTTTTACTTGGATCTTTGGCCTTCTTTTCATTTTTTTCTCTCATCTTTTCATTTTTCTTTAATATATATTTGTTTGTTTTTATCTTCATTTTTCCAGCTTAAGCATTTTCTTTCTAATATTTTCTTACTCTTCATTTTCAATCCTCTAATTTCACTCTCCCATTGTTTTTTTTTCTTTACTTATGGGGGGCTTTTGCTTATTGTCTGTGTTCTAAAAGACACCTGTCTGCATGCTTGGAATTAACATGTGCTTTAGCAGGGAAAATTGTATCAGGATCGATCCATCAACACATAAATGTTGTTGTCATGGAAACGCTGCCAGGAGACGCTCATTAGAAATTAGATGTGATGATGTGGCATTGCCCTGGACACTCCAGATTCGTAAAATAAGTATTAAACTCTTTCTTTGTTACCCAAAACTCACTGTGTTTTTTTTTTAATTGACGTATAGTCAGTTACAATGTGTCAGTCGCTGGTGTACAGCTTAATGTCCCAGTCATGCATATACATACATGTATTCATTTTCATATTCTTTTTCATTAAAGGTTATTACAAGATACTGAACATAGTTCCCTGTGTTACATAGAAGAAATTTGTTTTTTATCTGTTTTTATATACAGTAGTTAATATTTGCAAATCTCGAACTCCCAGATTTATCCCTTCCCGCCTCCTTTCCCCCTGGTAACCAATAGATTGTTTTCTATGTCTGTGAGTCTATTTCTGTTTTGTAAATAAGTTTATTTGTGTCATATTTTAGATTCCCTATGAGTGTTATCATATGATATTTTTCTTTCTCTTTCTGGGTTACTTCACTTAGAATGACCAGGTCCATCCATGTTGCTGCAAATGGCATTATTTCATTCTTTTTTTTTTATTGCTGAGTAGTATTCCATTGTATAAATATACCACAACTTCTTTATCCAGTTCTCTGTCAAAGGACATTTAGGTTGTTTCCATGTCTTGACTATTGTGTATAGTGCTGCTATGAACATTGTGGTACATCTATCTTTTCAAATTTGGGTTCCCTCTGGATATATGCCCAGGAGTGGGATTGCTGGATCATATGGTAAGTCTATTTTTAGCTTTTTGAGGACTCTCCGTGCTGTTTTCCATAATGTTTTCCACCAAACTGCATTCCCGCCAGCAGTGCAGGAGGGCTCCCTTTTCTCCACAGCCTCTCCAGCATTCATTGTTTGGACCTCACTGTGTTTTGAAAGGTTTAATGGTCATCTTTCCCAGTGGAGGAAATGGATAATTCCAGCAAGGGCCTCCCAGCTGGGCTGGCAACGGGGCTCTTGGACAGCAAGCCTCAACTCTAGTATTAAAAAATTTGCAGCGGCGGGACCAAGATGGCGGAGTAGAAGGACGCTAGTAGCTCACCATGTCCCACAAATACACCAAAACTCACATCCATGACCCCCCCCCCAGCCAACCAGAGCACCTGCCGACAGAACATCGCCCTCTTTGAAAGACAAAGACGCCAAAAATCTGGTAGGAGAAAAGGAAAAATGAAAGAAGAAAAAGCAAAACAGTGCGGGACCGGTCCCACAGGGAGGGAGCGGCAAAGGAGGACTGGTGCTCGTTTGCTGGGTCGCCCCTCTCCAGTGGAGAGGCCAGCGGGACGGAGGGAGGGCCTCCGAGGCTCAGATCTGCCCTGAGCACCCCTTGACCTACAGAACTGAGTTAAACGGGCACAAAGGGTCTCCGCGACACCTAGCCCGAGACGGGGACTGGACAGGCCACCTGAGCCGGGCAGAGGACGGGGGCGGCTGTAGTGAGGCAGCCCCGGGGGACTGCAAGGTGCTGCGTGCCGTGGCTGAGAGGGGACACGGAACAGAACAACCTGGGCCCCCATAAATTACGGAAAAAAAAAAAAAAAAAAAAAAAAAAAGAAAAACAACATGGCTGGTGTGCCCTTGGGGGGAGGGGTGCCGTAGCCTTTGTCTCCTCAGAGCCGCTGCGCCATTACTGGCGCTTCTCGGGAGAAGAGAGGCGGGGAGCAGCCACAGCCGCCATCTCCTCCTGTGCGCAGCGCCGGGCAGGGGCGGGGCCGTGCCCTGAATCCGCACCAGGGGGCTCCGCAACCTCCTGGGCAGGGTGAGACTTGCTCACAGCCTCAGGCAGACAGGATCTTTCTGCCCTGGCACGTCAGAGATCTCGCGCCACCAAGACAAGCAAGGAGCTGAGTCTGGGCACGGAGCGGTGGCAGGGCAGTTCCGCGGTCTTCCCCGAGCCCGCCTACGGAGCGCCCACCGGAGGTGGAGCGGGCAGCTGCACAGAGCAGCGGAGCGACCGGCGCCGGGAGCGGGCGGGCGGCCACCCCCTTCCTGGCAGGAACGCAGCCCCTGACCGCAGTGCTGGGAAGGGGCGCGATCCACCCGCCCGCGCACCCAGCATCTGACTGCGGCATCCGGAGGGAGAGTGACCCGCCCGCCCACTGCGAAGGAGACCAGCACCTGACCCAGTGTTGGGAGGGGGCGGGATCTGCTTGCCGACAGGCACTGGGAGCAGCACAGACGAGGGCGCCAACAGAGGGCCTCTGGAAACAGCAAGCTGAGTTCGCGAAACAGGGCGAAGACAGAAAGACTTCTTGATAAAATCTTTAAGAGTGCACAGTCTCCAGGAGAATACATCCTTTTTTTTTTTTTTTAAATCTTTTTTATATCTGTTCTATTTTCTATTATCTTTTTAATTTTTACTTTTTAAACAATTGTATATGTCTACAGTTTTAATCCCTTTAAAATTTTTCTTTTAAAATCTTTTTATTATTTTTTTAAAAAAATCCACCTCATTTCATTTTTAATTCTCTTGGTTTTGATCTCCAGTTATTGATTATACACAGGTTTCAGATATTGTTTTTTGATTTTTTTCTCCTTTTTTTAAAAAGTTTTTAAAAGACATCTCAGTTCGATTGCTATTCTGTTTCAACTTGCTCTTCTATTATTGATTATACACTGTTTTCAAACCTTTTTTCCTCCCTTTTAAAATTCTCTCGTTTTATTCTTTTAAAAAATCTATTCTATTTTCTATTACCTTTTAAA
Organism: Camelus ferus; assembly: GCF_009834535.1. Classification (NCBI taxonomy): domain Eukaryota; kingdom Metazoa; phylum Chordata; class Mammalia; order Artiodactyla; family Camelidae; genus Camelus; species Camelus ferus. The sequence goes on from NC_045709.1 coordinate 24,570,321, forward strand.
TTTTTTACCTTTAAAACAATTGTATATGTCTACAGTTTTCAACCCTTTCAATTTTTTTTAAAAAAATATTTTAATTTTTGTTATTTAAAAAAATCCACTACATTTCATTTTTACTTCTCTTGGTTCTGATCTCCTGTTACTGATTATACACAGGTTTCAAATATTGTTTTCTGATTTTTTCCTCCTTTTTTAAAGGTTTTTAAAAGACGTCTCAACTCAATTGCTATTCCGCTTCAACTTGCTCTTCTATTATTGATTATACACTGTTTTCAAACCTTATTTTCTCCATTCTTTTAAAATTCTCTCTCTTTTTAAAGTTTTATTCCTGCATAGGCTTTAGATATATAAATACATAAACTCCTTAAGGACACCAATAGATAACTGATACTCCTTAAGCTACAGTGCCAGAGAGATATGAACAATATGAAGAAGCAGAGGAACCACTCCAAATTAAAAGAGCAAGAGAAATCCCCTGAAAGAATGATCAATGAAATAGACATCGATGGCCTACTAGGTCAAGATATCAAAAAAGGAGTGATCAAAGTACTGAAGGAACTAAAAGAAATAGTGTTTAGAGATACAAAATATGTCAAAAATGAAATAGAATCTATAAAGAAGAGCCAAGTAGAATTGGCAAACTCATTTGCTGAGGTGAGAGCTGATCTAAAGGCTGTACAAAGCAGGTGTACAAGTGACCTAGAAGACAGGACAACAGAAAGCACCCAATCAGAACAACTGAGGAAAAAACAAATAAAAAATAATGAAAACAATATAAGGGACCTATGGGATAATATAAAGTGTGCCAATCTACGCATAACAGGGGTTCCAGAAGGGGAAGAAAGAACAAAGGGGATTGAAAAAGTATTCGAAGAAATCATGACTGAAAACTTCCCAAACCTAAAGAAGGAATCAGATATCCAAGTACAGGAAGCTCTGAGGGTCCCAAACAGGAAGAACCCAAACAGACCCACACCAAGACATACCATAATCAAGATGGCCAGAGTGAAGGATAAAGAAATGATCCTAAAGGCAGCAAGAGAAAAACAAAGCTTGAGCTACAAGGGAACCCCCATAAGGCTCTCAGCTGATTTCTCTACACAAACACTACAGGCCAGAAGGGAGTGGCAAGATATATTCAAAGTCCTGAATGAAAAAAAAGATGCAGCCTAGGATACTCTATCCAGCAAGGCTATCTTTTAGAATAGAAGGAGAGACAAAAAATTTCACAGACAAGCAAAAACTAAAAGAGTTTAGCCACACTAAACCCATGCTAGAAGAAATATTGACAGGTCTACTCTAAATAGAAAAGAAGCAGGATGCTACAAAAGTGAGAATCTCATAACTGGAAAGGTGATAACTATCATGAATTATAAATAGAATAAACACAAAATTGTAAAAGAAGACATCTAAATCATTAAGAGTGGGAGAGGGAAGCAAGGAAATATAGAGAATTTTTTTTCTTTTGAAAATTTTTTGTTCTCCATAGGATGGGTTTGAGATTATATTACTATCTGTTTAGTACAAACAGTTATAGTAATGGGTTAATAGACTTACAAAAAAGGGCAACCATAAGCCAAAAACTTACAAGTGAGTCACAAAAACTAAATAAAACCCAAGATAGTACAAAGGAAAATTACCAAACCACAAAAGGAAGAAGAAAGGAAGAAGGAGGAAATACCAAATCAACTGCAAAAATAAGTTCAAAATGGCAATAAACACCCATCTGTCATTAATTACTCTAAATGTTAATGGATTAAATGCTCCAGTCAAAAGACATAGAGTGGCAGACTGGATAATAAAGCAAGAACCTTCAATATGCTGCATACAAGAGACCCACTTCAGGGAGAAGGAACCCTACTTCAAAATGACACCTGCACCCCAATGTTCGTAGCAGCACTATTTACAATAGCCAAGACATGGGAAGCAGCCTAAATGTCCATCAACAGATGACTGGATAAAGAAGATGTGGTATATTTATACAATGGAATACTATTCAGCCATAAAAACCAACAACATAACGCCATTTGCAGCAACATGGATGTTCCTGGAGAATGTCATTCTAAGTGAAGTAAGCCAGAAGGAGAAAGAAAAATATCATAATGCGATTGCTCATATGTGGACTATAAAAAAAAAAAAAAAGAAAGAAAAACAGACATAAATACAAAACAGAAACAGACTCATAGACATAGAATTCAAACTTGTGGTTGCCAAGGGGATGGGGAGTGGGAAGGGACAGATTTGGATTTCAAAATGCATAATAGATAAACAAGATTATACTGTATAGCACAGGGAAATATATACAAGATCTTGTGGTAGCTCACAGAGAAAAAAATGTGACAATGAATATATATATGTTCATGTATAACTGAAAAATTGTGCTCTACACTGGAATTTGACACAACATTGTAAAATGAGTATAACTCAATAAAAAACTGTTTAAAAATTTTTTCAGCTGTAGAAAGAAAGGGGTTCTGTAGGAATTGTTTCTTTGAGAATATATGGTTTCAGTTGACCAACTGATCAATAATCAGACAGGAAAGATTTGTTGAGTATCTGTTACATATGCTAAGCCCGTGGTAGATAGTTACAGGTTACGAGAGAAATCTAGTCAATCCTTAGCTGTGCTAGTGGGGCAGGTGAACTGTAGGAAGGGGCAGACCTGAAAGTTTGAAGACTGTACCACAGGAGAAGAGGGGGGTGTGCAGGTCAGCATGGGCCCCTCCTCTGTACAGTTCTGGCAGGACCACGGCTGATAGGGGCACTTCTATCTTCAAAGTGTGGCTTCCAAGGTTGCCTTGGAGACCATCATTCCAGTCTGCAGACGTGCAGGTGTGTGAGACCCAGCAGGGGCACAGGTAACTTCTGTATGTGTGCACTGGCCAGGATTTAGTTCTGTGGCCGCATTTGACAGCAGTAGAGGAAATGAATTCCAGCTGTGTGGCCCAGGAGGCAAAAACAGGAATTTTGGCTAGTGGCTGGCAGTGTGTACTGCCCTGGTTAAAGTGTGGGTTGTGGGTCTAAAGTGATACTATGGAAGATTTAAATTCATTTATCCATATTTTCCTATATTTTCACAGTTTATTATTATGTGTATTACTTTTACAATCAGGAAAAAAAAAAAGCAGTACATCTCATTTAAAAGATGTAATCCACCCAAGGACAAAGTATTTTTTCTCTGTTCCTTTTATATTGCATCTGTGTGAGATGACGGATGTTCACTAAATGTATCATGGTCCTCATGATGTGTGTAATATCATGCTGTGCACCTTGAACTCAGCACTGTGTATCAATTATATCTCAATAAAACTGGAAGAAAAAAATCTGTCATCCAGGTTTGGAACTTAGATCATTATTAATTTTTTTTCTATAGAAACAGTTAAAATTGCTGTTTGGATCCCACACTGAGATCATAAAATTCTATACAATCCACAAAGTCAAAATATAAGGCTAATCTAATTCTTAACTCTGCCGTGTTTCTCAGAGGGATTTACATCTACCCATGAAGCCAGCCTGACACCTGCTCTGGGCAGAGGACCAGGCAGGAGAGAGGGACAGACAGGAGGAGCAGGACCTGAAGTGCGAACGTGGACACCAGGGCTCTGGCTGGCCCCCACGTTGCGGCCGTCCCCCTGTCAACCCACGTGCCTCCTGGCAGCTAGCACCTTGCTCAGCTGTGTCCACTTTCCAAAGTAGCCCCTGCTCCAAAATTACCTTTCTTTTTCCCAACGAAGTGCCTCTTCACTCTGACCTCACTCAGGGATTGCGGGTAAAACCCGTTTTGAATTAATTTGGAGGGAGAGAGAACACAACCACTTGGGTTTCTCAGGGTCGCTGCAATCTTCAAGAAAGTTAAGCCAAATGCCTCTACCGTTGGCAGGTTTGGGGCAGTGAGTAGACAAGATTCTCACGTAGGGTGGTGTAGATGTTTTTGGTCAGAGGCCCCACCCCAGGCTCACGTGCAAGTCTGTCTCCTGTACAACTTCTTGGGGCTCTTTCTGCCTTTCATGGCGTCAGGCTGCCTCCAGTCTTCCACCCCACGTCTATCACAGCCGCATTCTTCCAACATCCTCTGTGTGACCCTTCCCCTCCCAGGCCTTCTCAGTCATGTTGGGCTATGTGACAAACTGTGCTACTGGGCTGTGAGTGTAAGGCCTGTGAGTCACTTCTGAGTAGACGCAGTTAAGAGCAGGTGTGAGTCTTCCACACAGGCTGTTTCTTTCATCTGAGTGGCTACAAGGGATGACCTACTGCAGGTGGAGGAGCTGAGGGGGAGGAGCTGGAGGGGGAGGAGCTGAGGTGGAGGAGCTGTGGTGGAGGAGCTGAGGGGGAGGAGCTGGAGGGGGAGGAGCTGAGGGGGAGGAGCTGGAGGGGGAGGAGCTGAGGGGGAGGAGCTGAGGGGGAAGAGCTCAGGGGGAGGAGCTGGAGGGAGAGGAGCTGAGGGGGAGGAGCTGACAAAGAAGCTGCCCCACCCCTAGCGTGACCTGACGGAGAAGACCCTCTGTGGTGTGCTACCACCTAGGGCTCTGTTGTCACCCCTAGCCTACCTTGTCTAGATGGACACAGGCTCCCAGACAGCAGGGAGGGGGTCTACTGGGCGTGGAGACACGGACACGGGAAGGGTTTGTAGGCCTGAGTCAGGCCGCCTCATCAGACTCCCCTTGTGGTGGTGCTTCACCTGAGAGAGACAGGGAATCCACGTGGGAGGGAGCTGCTGAGGCAAAATCAGCACTACTGTCATCACCATCGTCATCGGCACCACCAGTTGCTGAGCAGAGGAATAATGTGAACAGATTTGTTTAGGTTTAGAGAAAAGAATGCCTGGAGAGGAAAGAAAATGGGCCAGAGACGTCAGTCCGAAGGAGAGAGAATGTCTCTGACTTCAAGTACTTCGAGCTGGAGGCATCAGGGTTGGTCTCGAAGTGCCGTGCAAGAGACTGTCCAGGTGTTGACTGAGCAGTGCAGCATATAGCAGATATTTGGAAGAAGAGATTCATTACAGGCTTGGAGACCAGGGAAGAGGGACGTCTTCACCGAAGTGCAGGGATGTGAGGCAGCTTTCTCGTGGCCAGATTTAGAAAGGTGGGGAGAGGAGCAGTGGGCCCTCTGGATGGAAGGGTTGATGTGCACAAAGGTTTTGAGGCCAGAAAATCATGTTAGACTAGTTTGGAAAGTACTATTTCAGGAAGGGTGCATAACTGGAAGGTGAGACTGCAGAGACAGATGGAGGACACATGGTGGAGAACCTTAAATGTCACTGAGTGCCTTTAAACTTTAACTTGAAAGACTGCTGTTTAAAGTCAGAGTGAGGAACTGGCAACAGGGCAGATGTCATTTGGGGACAGCTGCGACCCACCTGCAGTGCACCATTCGGCAGTGGTGCGGATTGTGTTGGACCTACGTGTGTGCATGTGGACAGATCTCTGAGGCACTGTTGAGTAAAAACATCAAGAATAAGTGACACTGCTTGTGTAGAGCAGGCTGCGTCTTTCCCTGCAATACTCCATATTCCTGAGCGTACATGTGAGTAAACACAGGCGGATGTGAGCGACTGCACCCTGGTTCTGGAAGGGAACATGCAAACTGATTACAGTGGTTACATCTGCGCAAGGACCTGGGACTGGCCACAATCCTGCCTACTCTGGAGGGTCAAAGCCTTGTCATTGGAGAGATTTTTCTAGCCAGATTCCTTCCCCAGACCCAGCTCAAGCTGGATTCCAACCGTGGTTATCATTTGGGTGGACCAGACTGGACTTGCTCTCCTTCCCATCAATTCCGATTCATTTATGGTAATAGGAGGTAGTAAATATTCTTGCAGAGATAAGCAGAGCCCCCTTTTACCTAAAATTACTTTTCACTGAGTAAAAATATTTCTTTTCAAGACATAAACACTCTTTTGAGAATGATATTTTTGTTTTCCTATATGTGAAAATCTTTGATATCTTGTTTATATCCTGACTATTTTCAAGAAAAATTTGAAGCGACCAGTAACATTAAAATACATTAATTTAAACCACAGGACAATAAAGGTATTTAAAAAGAAAGAAAAAAATTTATTTAGATCATACACAAGTGGGAAATGAAAATGTATGCTTATGCAAAGACTTGTGCATGCGAGTGTTCATGGCCGCTTTATATAAAACAGCCCCGAACTGGAAACAACCGAAATGTCCATCAACAGGTAAATGGATACACAATTTGCATACATCTATACAATGGCAGCACCGTAAGGAATTAACTACTGATACACACAATCTGGATGGCTTTTAAAAACACTATGCTGAGCAAAGGATGCCAGAGACAAAAAGGTATATGCTGGATTATTTCATCTGGGTAAAATTCTAGGAAAGACAAATCTGATCTGTAGTGCTACAGAGTAGATCAGTGAATCCATGGTTCTCAACCATTCAGGTGATGGAAACCTTCTTTATCGTGCCTGAGGTGTTGGCTACATGAGTGTAAATGTTGGTCAAAACGAATCTAACTGTACATTAAAATACGTGCATTTTGTTTTACATAAATTATACTTTAATGTAGTTGGTTTAAAAAATAACATTTTAGTGCAACAAGTAGAAAATGTAGTTTAAAAAAGACTATAGCAACAAAATACAAGGTACTTCAAATTAAAATGAACAAAAATGTGCAAGAACTTTATGGAATCAATTATAAAATATTATTGAAAGATGTGGAAGATCCAAATCAGTAGAGAAATAGGCCAGGTTTCATCAATATAGAGCTCAATATCCAAGAAGTGCAAATTCTACTCAAAATGATCTGTAGATCCAATGCAATGCCAACAAAAAAATTCCAAAAATTTTTTTTGTGGAATGTACAAACTGTTCCTAAAATTCATATGAAAGAATAAAAGATCCAAGGATAGCTAAAATGTTTCTTAAAAAAAAAAAGAATTAAGAGGAAGAACTTGAACTATTGGATGTAAGAAATTATCATGAAGCTGCAGTACTAAATAACAGTGGTTTTGAATTAAAATAGACAAATGGAGTAGAAGAGATCAAAAATAGATCAATGGACTAGAAAACAAATATGTTTATATGAGAACTTGACGTAAGACAGGAGAGGTATTAAAATCAGAAGAAATGATACTGTATGTAAAAAATAAAATTAGATTCCTCCCTCATATCATATGCAAACAAAGAAACAAAAAGTAGACCATGGGGCTGACCTTGGGACAGGCAGGGTGAGGTCGGTGCTGGAGGAAACCACAAAAGAAAAACATCAGGACATTTGTCTCTAAAAATTTTAAAACTTCTAATGTCAAACAAATGAAAATGTATGCACAAAATTGGAAGAGAAAGTCACAAGATTATTACTATCTAAAGAACTTTTAAATGAATAAAATGTACCTAAGTACTTCAATATAGGAAAAGGACACTGTGCATGGAAGAGACACAAATTGGAAATTGGCAAGTGAAGAGATGTACTGTTTAATTAGCAGTCAAATTCAGGCAATTCAAAATGCCAAACTGGTGAAGTTAAAAAAAAAATCAACCTATATTATTCAACACTGGTGAGGGTGTGTTGAGACACTGTTCTCATCAATTGCTGGTAAGAGTGTAGACTGGCAAAAACTTCTGGAAAGCAATTTGGCAATGTGTATCATGGCTTCAAAAATTACAGTTCGTGGTGCTTAAGACTGAAAGAATGAACAAGCCTGACGACGATTAAACCAGCCGCCATGCACACGCACACTGTCGGGCAGCCAGCGGGGCTCGTGGTTTAGGGTTTACTTAGTTACCATGGGAGAAAGTATTCAATATTAATGCTCAGTACAAAAGTCAGCCTACAAGTTTATACAAAATATAATTGCAACTTTTCTGGACAAAATATATGCATACTCTAAACACAGGATTGGAAATAAGCATAACAAAATTTTAACAGTGATTATCTCTGAGTGCTAAAACTACGGAGGATTTATATTTTCTTGAATTTCCAGTTTTCTACAGTAAGCCTGCATTAATTTTGCAAAAAGAAACAAATACTTATAAACTTCACAAAGACTACGGAGACATCTGTACTAGGCACCTCAAGTAAACGGCTTATTGAGAATTTAAAATACATAGAGCTTTAAGGGCCTGGCCTCAAAACAAGAGGAAAACATATCAGGTTGCATGTTTCTGGGAAAAGAAGCAACGTTTTGCTGACTGCTCTGCAGCAGCGTCTACCAAAGTGTGTTCTGGGAACTTCAGTGCTGTAAGTGTTATCACATAATATTGGGAAGAAGTATGGAATTATGGAAATGTTCCTTGGCTATCAATTTTGGGTACAAAAGGAAAATAAAATAGTTCTTCTCTTAAGCCTTTGAAAGCTGAGTGTCTGAAATGCTGTTATCTTCAGTTGTAATAGTCCTATGTTTTAGATTCCAAATTGTAGGCATCAGAGGAAGCAATTCTGGGTCCAATGCATGTTTTAGCCTAAACAGAGGCCATCTTCAGAGTGTCTATGGAGAGGCTTCAATAAGGGCATAGAATCTGCTGAGGCTCTTATTTAAATAGTATTTGATCCAGACTCTAGGGTTCCAAGCACTTAGCATGGAAGAGGCCACCTCAGTGTGTAAATTTTAGGGCAGACATTACTAATTTACCCCTTCAGCCTTAATCAGATCACAACCTGGCTCCTGTGGGAGATTGGACTTTGTTTAGCGTCTTGAAGTATAATTTAGCTATAGACAATGTCATTGTTGGAGGTTGAATGGGGTTCTTTAGTTTTGTCCATTTAAATTTGGGGCAGCGTCGTCCAATACTTGGAATGCCTCAGGGGTTTGCACGTCATCTTCGCCCAGGGCCATGCCCGCCTCCTCTGCTCTGTTCCAGCTCCCAGACACTTGCAGCCCAGGAAGCACCACAGACTGGCCAGACATCTGGGAGATAACACATTTGGTCATGAGTTCCGAGCGTGAATTTGTTGGAAATAGTCTGTTGCCTTCCGGCTTGAGAAACTAGTCTTCCTGTTGCCCAAGGGACAGAATTCTGAGCGCCATCCTCAGGCCTCAGCAGCATGTCTCTGACCTGCAGGTGGTCGTGCAGCTCTGAACAAGCAGGGAGGCACTGTGTTTCCAGGGGGCAGCATCAGGCTGGGGCAATCAGAGGGCTCTGGGTGCAGTTCAGACGGACAGGAGAGAGGGCAGGGGCTCTGGCACAGGGCGGGGGACAGCACAGGGGAGGGAAGAAGAGCCAATGTCTACACTTCAAAAGGGAGGAAAAACTAGATTCTGGGGGATGCTCAATCCCTGAAAAAGTCTGGAACACATTATTAAAGAGTTATCTTTGAATTGTCTTTTGTTTTGTTCTGTTTTGAGGGTGTGCAAACCAGGCTAGTGGGCCCAAAGAGCAAGTGGAAAGTGGCATTAGAAAAAGCCCGGGTCTCTCCTTGGCTGAGGTGGAGAACCTGGAGCGCTGGCCTCGAGGAAAACAAGTGGGCTGAGGACAGCCTCACCACGTCTGTGACGAGTGTCTTGAAGGACCTCTGCTCTTTGTGCCCCCAAGGAGGAGGCGGCTGAGTGCACCAGAACCAGGCTGAAGGGGGCCTGGGAGCAGGCAGGGCTTCTCAGGAACGAGGCTCCCAAGCTGGGGAGGTGAGGCTGAGCCGTGGCCAGGCGGGCGGGCGGGATGCTCTGCGCAGAGAGGAGAGAAAGGAGACAGAGGCAGCAGGGACGGGGTACCCCGACACCCGGGCCAGAGTGAGCCTCCCTGTCAGCCGCGGATGGTGCTGGTGTGGGCCGCCCTCCCCTCTGCAGGGATGATGGGGTCACCCGAGGGTGGGTGTTGTAATACGTAGCAGAACAGAAGGGTGCCAGGCATCCCGCGTCCCACTGGGCATTGCATACCTGGGGACCCAGCCTTCCGCTGTCCCCGCCCCAGCCCTCCAGTGGTCCAGGTCTCAGGTCTGCAGACTGAGGAGCACACTGCCACTACTAAGTGCTGACAAAGCACTCTCTGAGCACTCTCTGAGCACTAACTAGGCTGGGCGTGGGGAGAGTCCGCATGAACAAACACCACGCCCACTGGGGACGCACGTCAGCACAAACCACAGAGGCCGTGAGGGGCCCCCTCCCTCATCCCAGGGCCGCACCGCTGGGCCCCTCAGCTCCCTGAGCTTCCCTGTCCACCCACTTCGGGGTTCAGGAAATGACATATTTATGTAGAGTTCGTGAATAATTATGTGCCAACAGGGTTTTCCTCTGTGCTTCTCATCCACTTAAATCCACAGCAGAAATCACTCTTGTGAGCACTGCTCTGCTCTCAATTTTTATAAAAATATCTTCAAACCTGAGCATTGGGCAGTGAATAGAAAACTAATTTCTGGTTCAGCCTGTCCTGCTCTTTGAGTTGACCCCGGTGTCGTGTGGACGTCCAGCACTGGGCTGCCGACCCTTTAAGTCGGCCTCATGACTGTGTGCCAGACTCGCTGGCTGAACAGAACAGAACCAGCAGGCTGCCCCACAGGGATGGCAGTGCTTCCTGGCCCACCTGTTTCAGGCTTAATTTCAGCAGCTGATCTCCTGTTTTCAGCATTTCCTTCCTGCAGGCAGGTCTTCCTGATGCAGACAGTTCTGCTTCTGCCAGGCTCCACATCACTTACCCCATCAGCTCCACCCTCTAGAACCACGCAGACTCCGGTGTTAGGGGAAAGCCATGGTCACCGCTGTATCAAGCTGTGGGCTGACTCATTAGACAGAGATGGTGGTGCTCGCCTCAGGTGAACGCTCTAGTCGGGCAAGGTGGGGAGGGGCCTCAAGCTCTTTTCTGAATCTCTGTATCTTGCTGTACATCAGTTCTTTCCAGCCCCTAAAGGTCGAGAGACAAACACTGCAACAGTGTTTGCTGCGCTGGGGAGGGGCTCTTTCACAACCTAACTTACTCACCTCTGGGGAATGTGTTGGCACAGGGTCTGGCAGGCAGTGAGCGCTCATCTATGCGGCTGCTATGGTGTGATTTATAGAACAGAAGCCTCTGTTAAACATACTCCAAGACATGGTGCAAACGAGGCCTCACTGGGAGTATGTACATATTTGTGTGTCAAATGGCAGCAGGCACTTTACGTATGAAACTGACCTTATCAATTTGTGAATTGATTTCAGAAAGAAATGCTTTCTCTTACTGAAATCCTAGTGGTGTAAATGGGAACACATTTATGTGCAGTCATTTGCACATGATTAAAGCACTCCATAGACACCACTCTGGGGACAGGGACAATTACATATTTATAGTTTAGTTGTTCTATTTTAAGACAAAAGCTAGATGTGCTTTGAAATATATGCTTATTACTTTTGTTAAATGAGCAAAAGTCAACATTGGAATAGAACATATAAAATCAAAGCCCTGAGTGAGGAGAACATTTCTTTAATTCACGTTACTGAACTCCTGATTTTCAGTACAATATTTCCACCATCACAAATTTGATACTGGAAAATATCAAAAGGGCTAATAAAGCCGTTACTGATGGATGATCTGTTCAAGGGTCTTTTAAAGAGAATAGAAGCATTTCTACACCAGCTGAGCAACTGTATGACAGACACATCAGCGGCACAGCACTGAAATGTTTGTGTGTCTGTGTTCCCATGAGGTAATACCTAGGGTAAATTTAAGTATAATTTTCAAATAGCTTATTCCAGAAATACGAATCTACATCACTTTTCAATGCAAAACACTTCTTAACCAAATAGTTATTCTAAAATTGGTCAAGTTTTGAGGGAAAAAGTGAAAAAAATTGGGAAGAAAACGTGTGGATAATTTTGAATGTGAGGAATGCCCCTGTGTTCATGGCCCGAACAGGAGAAATCATACAATGATGACAAACAGTTGTGCCTCCAAGCCCTTCTTGTGGGAAACTGCACTTGTTACTGTTGATAATGGCAAAAGTGAGCGAAGACGACTGCACTTTCCTCAGCGTGCAGTGGGGGTGCGAGGTGCGGGGGGGGCGGTCATCCCAAAAGCTGTCAGCAGCAGTGTGTCCAGTCTGTCCCTCCAGACGCGTGGGAATAAAGGCCACCAGTGATGACAGTAGGAGCCCGGGAAGTGTGGCAAAGCGGGGAGCCACGCGATGAGGATCGGGTCACCGCTGACGGGACGTGCGGTCCGTTTTCATTAGGCTGCTTCTCCCTAGCCCTTCCTCCCATGCACACCGCTTCTTTGTTTCCTGACACCCCCTCAGCAGCTCCTTCAGACAGCTCCTCCCTCCATCGGAAAAGCCTCCCTTTTCCCTTCCTCACTTCCCTTTGCTAGCTCCCTTCTTCTGGAAGCTTCCTTTTCCTCCAATTCCCTACTCCTTTCCAGCTCTGCCCCTCTCAAGGGATGTCCTGCTGGTGACGGAAAGGAAATTCAACTTCAGTGTTCAGCAACAGAGACACACCCGATCAGTTACGCGGCTGCACTGAGTCCATGAAAAACCTTTGGAATTCTATGTGTTTACGCTGTTTGGAACTGGAACTTAATGAATCTGAAGATTCGAAGTTTCTCTGCCACCTTGTTTTGACTGTGGCCCCTTCCCTGCTCCCCCCTGAAACACCGGCTTGTGTGCTGGGCTTCCTCACTCTAGTCCCCAGGTCTCTTGCTTCACTGTCCTGGGTTTGATTTCTTCTCTCTGCTTCAGTTCCCTCAAGTGCAACTCTCACTTCTATCAGACCTCTGTCTGTTGTGTATATCCTGCTATTTGACTCTACGATTTCATTTCTGGAAGTTCTACTTGGTACTTTTTCAAACTCCCATGCCCCCTTATTTTTAAATAAGATCTTACTCTTTTTTTTAGAAATTTGATTCATTTATATTCATAATGGTTTGACACATTTTTACATTCTCTTGCATTTTGCTGTTCTGTTACCTCCGATGTTCACAGCTCTAACCTTGCTGCTCCTTCATGTGCTTTCACTCACTTCGGGTGTTTCTACGGGTGTTTTGTCATTTTGATTATGAGCTGCTTGAGTGGGGCTTGTTTCCACCATGAGAATTTCTTGTGGCTTTGTTGTGAAAGTTCTTCCAGACCCATTTTGCAACCAATTTTATGATATTATCATGGCTTGGAGGTCCTAGGGTAGCATAAGTTCAAGCTCCCCGCTCTTTTTGAAGAGAAGGCCTGGATTCCTGAATTATCAGGGAGACATTTCTTTCACCCAGTGCCTAAGCAGGTGAACTTCCTTCCAACAGTCTGTTCCCATGGGCGAGTTTTTCCGAGCCCACCCCTCTTATGCGAAGAGGGGTTCTGGAACTAAGTATTGCATGTAGGTGGTGTTCTCAGCTCTGGCTACCCTCCTTGTGGGGACTTAAAGTCTGGTTTTCTGTTGACTGGGACCACCCTTCACCGAGGGCAGCACACGCAGCTCACACAGGTACTGTGCAGGTTTTAGCTCCTTCCTAGTTTATGACACCTGGCAATTACCCCGTCCCACCCCGCCCAAGCCTTCTGTTTAAAGATCAGCCTTGCTTTAAAAGGTTGTTCTATTTTTAGCAGTCCTAACGATTTGAGGCAATTTAAATCAGCCAGATTTAGAATCAGTATTGCCAGATATAGAAACATCACCAATAAAATCGGATAAACTGTCAAGTATGTAAGGGTGTTTCTCCTTATAAGTGGTGACTGGATTGCCAGGCTGAGCTGCTGGTGTTTTAAAGGCATGTTTTGCATCGTTCTATGCTGTAGACGCTGCACATCTGTCAGGTCTAGAGGCCAAATGTGCGCTAACGTCTGGGCGCTTGAGGACGCCATCCTCTCGGGAGGGCGGTGTTGCGGCTGCGCAGAGCGGCGCTTGCGCCGCCTCCTCCGCGCTCGGGCCCAGGCCTGCCGCGATCCTGCTCAATGGCGGGCTGGCTGTTTTCTGAACCTGCCTTTTCGGGCATGAAATCGGGACAGTCACCCCCGCCATGCTGATCATAGTGAGGACTAAGTGAGGCCCTGCACGGGAAGTTCCTGGACTCGGTGATGCCTGGCACACAGTAACTGCTGCCAAGAAACAGGGTTCTTGCCACTGTTCCCTCCCCGCCACGAGGCTGAGAGCGGCGACAGCATCATTCGTAAGCTCACCAACGCCTCAGGTTTAGAGCCCAGCCTTCTGGGCCTCCTCCCTGTTACCTGAGTCATCCTATAAAAGAGACGTTCACATATTGAGATACCGGGAACTCGTTCTGGCTTAGACAGGCATTAACTTGAATTTCATGCTCACTAAAATAGCCTGTCTATGGCCCATCAAACATACATTGTACATCTGCTTTACTTAAGAAAGTAAAGGGCACAGTGACCAGCAGTAGAGAACATCCATGTTAAAAATAAAGATTAAGTGCCCTCTTCCTGGGACGCCAGCGCTGGTCCCCCCTCCCAGGTGCGAGGCTGCACCGCACGTGCTGTGCGTGCACGCGCTGGTCTGTGGTTTTCTTTTCGAAACTTTGGAGAAATGTATTCCTGAGTTGTTCAATGTTCTTTGTTCTGACAAGATATAAAACTGCTGGAACCTCTGCTTCTCCGGAGCAGTTTCTCAGAGTCATCTGGGAAGCGGGCTTCTGGGCTGGTGCTTAGTTTGGCTCAAATAAAACTTTTTTCTATTCTTAGTATTGATTGTTTATTGATTATTTTCGTTGGCACATCCAAGGTGAGTAAGTTGGGAGGTCGAGGAAGGCCTCGGTTCAAACCCAGCCCTGCTGCATGCTGGCCGTGACCATGTGCCAGCCCCCCAACTCATTGTCCTTTGCCATAAAATGGGGATCTGAGCATCTTGCTTACGGGGTGACCACGGGGAAGAAGGAAGGTGGGAATCCCACACAGAGTGGCGTGCGGGGGTCCAAGCACAGAACCTCATGCCCTCAGCAAGCAGGGCCTCTCATTTCTCCTTCCTGCTTCCAGCGTCTCCCCAGCTCCTGCTCAGTGAACGCTGGGCTGAGTGGGACGAAGGGAACCAGGAAGGAGAAATGAGACCCAATGCAGAACGGCAGGCAGCAGCACAAAGCCGGCAGGGAGCCCAGGACCCACCAGCCAGGCTGGGGCCCCGACCCCAAGCTGCCCCCAGCTGCCCGCACTGGGGGGAGAGGCGGGGGAGTGGCCACCCGGGTGAGGACGAAGAGGCCTAGGGAGCTGGCAGAGGGTGTGGAGGAATCTTGAACTCGACGTTTCCATTTCAGTAGGAACCGGAGACATTCCAGGGATTAAAACAGTTCTTCCGTGAACAAGATTATACTGTGTAGCACAGGGAAATATACACAAGGTCTGGTGGTAGCTCACAGTGAAAAATAATGGGACAATGAATGTATATGTGTATGTGTAACTGAAGAATTGTGCTCTGCACTGGAAATTGACACTTTGTAAACTGACTATAACAAAAGTAAAAAAAAAAAACGAAAAACAGTTCTTCCTTCTCAGGAGCTCGAGGGCCCTACTCGGGCAGTGGACGCACCGGTCACACAGTGTCAGGACAGACGCACCTGGACTTTGGTTTGGAGCAACATCAGCTGGTTGCTCAAATGCCCCAGCTTTGCAGCCTCGACCTCCGTCTCCTGTTCACCGCTTCCTTCTCTTTCTCGTGACAGCCTCCCGTGCACAGCTTCTTCAGACCACATGTATTGGCATGGCCGTTCTTACAGACGGGAAGCCGAGGGCCACAGACTCCACTGGGTTTGCCCAAGAGGAGGAGACACCAATGTGTAGGAGTACTTGGCTCCAAAGATGCTTTGTCCGTTGTCCCAGGCAGCTCCTGGCTCACTGTGTCCCATGCTGTGTCACCCTGAAAAGCCTGGCGGGGAGGGTGGGGATCTGGGGCCCAGGCTCTCCTTCCTCTGACTGACAAGCTATGTGAGCTCAGGGAAGTCATTTCCCCTGGGAGCTTGGCTTCTTCATCGATAAAACAAAGATTCACGTGGATGAGTCTAGGGCACCTTCCAGCTCCAGCTTCTATGATTCTCCTACCACGTTTTAGGATAACTCAGGTTTCTGCCAGGCCATCTCCTGTGTCCCCTCACAAACCCTCACCTGAGAACCCAGGAAACTGAGCAAGATGGAAAGATGAGGCAGGAAACTAATGTTTGCAGAGTTGTGCTGGGTGCTGTTAGCCAAAGTTCCTGATTTTCATGAGGTCTGAGACTACTTTATCCTTTCGATTAATTCCTGGCATTTACAAACTCTTCATCATTTCTGTTGTTGCCTATAGATGCAACCAGTGTTCCAGGTTCTTGTCCTGTCCCAGAAAGAATTCAGAGACAAGACGTAGTGGTTAAAAAAGTAAAGTGAGGCTTTATTAAAGGATGGATGGTACAGTCTCAGGGGAAGAGTGGGCAGGCTCAGGGGAGCGGCCGCCCTGAGTTTCTTTGGCAAGTTAGTTACATGGGGTGTAAAAGTGAACGGGCAGAATATTCATTGGGGAGGGAAGGGTCTGGGGTCGTATTCCCTGATTATCATCCCAACTCCACCTTCCCAGAGGGAGGAGGGGTTTTTGTCCTTATTTAGTCTGGATCGGAAGTGTCATGGCGTTGGTGCGTGATGGGTACTTCTGATCTGCAAGGCTAATTTTATTGATATGAAGGCATAGTGAGCAAAAGGTTACATTCGGACCCTGGAGACTCCTGCCTTTCCTCACCTTTCTTTGTATTTCTCCAGGCCACTCATCACCCCAAAAAGCTGTGACCCCTTATCAGCCCAAAGGTTCCTACTTTTCTTTCTCTGCCCAGGGACCCCTGGTGCTTACATGATGTGTGGTTTCCTGCATTTGGCCTGTGCCCCTCCTTTCTGCCCAATTCCTGCCATTTGGTCTGTGTCCCCCTTTCTCTGCTCATACCTAGCTGTCTGCCTGCTCTAACACTATGACTCGTGTTCTTTCTACTTCTCTATATCTAGAATGCGTTCTTCTGGCCCTTTCCCCACCACCAAACTCAAGCTAGAGTAATTTACCATGGATAGACCCACCAGAATTACCTGCTATGTTGATTTTTTGGTAAAAAGCTGGAGAGAAGAAAGCTGGGTAGGAAAGTAAGCGTAAAAGGAGGGAGCAACGAGGATTCTCCCTATTAACACTCGGTGCACTGGGGGGTGTCATATCACCTACCTGGAGATGGTTTTTTGACTTAATAGTCTGCACCAAGGTCATGAAATCTTGATTCTTTTTGTGAAAAGGGATTAAAAACAAGATCTTTCCTGCTTCTTTCTGTGACTCCCGGGAACCTTTGTGCAGTGTTGGAATGTCTTGTCAATAATCACTTCTGATGCTAAATTCAGGGTTAGGCTCTGTGGGTGACGTGTTCCCTCCAGAAGGTACTGGGTGGGGAAGAGCTGAGAAGACTTTGCTCTTGACCTGTAAATGCTTTAAAGTGCAACTGGCAGTTCAAATTCTTGTCCCACATGGCTTCTCTGCCTGAAGTTTTGTGAAAAGTCTTAGGGACCAGACTTTAAGACAATTACGAGACATTGTCTGAAGACATTGTCTGACATTGTCTGACATTGTCACACCCACCCCGCTGGGCGGTCCTCTGGCGGTAGCTGGGGCCCTCCCGAGTTCGCATTGTGTTGAGAGGCCAAGGACGCTCTCAGGGGTGATGTTCAGCCCTCCTTCCCACTAGACCTGAAGGCTGTAAAACTCCTGGGCACAAAAAATTCAGTTAAGTTCACACCAATTCAAAAGATTTCTCAAAACCTTGCTGCTGTACTTGACAAACACCAAAGTTTCAGTGGCTTAGCACCACTGAGGTTTACTTCTCACGTCAAGTCTGGAGGGGACAGGGTGGGAGGGCACGCTTTCCTTACAGCCCACCTGGAGGGCTGAGGGAGGCTCTGCTGCGCGGCCTCACCCTGCGCCTCCACACCTAGCAGGGGAAGCTGGAAGAGCGGGCAGGGAGGCCTTCCAGGAGGGCGCTCTGGCTCAGCCCCGCCGGCAGCCCAGACACCGCACACGCTCCAAACTGCTGCAAGCAGCCGGGGAAGTGGAGCTCCTGGCAGGTTGGATGGCTCCTCGGGGCTGCCCCCAGCTGCTTCTGCACACCCACTGTGCGCTGGGGCCGGGGTGGGCGGTGAGGACGGTAATGACCCTCCCTCCCTCTGCCCCGACCCTCCGTCTATCATTTCTCACCCCTCACACGCGTCCCCCCTTTTCTTCTGATGCAGGAAAACGGATGTGGGGCCTGAGATGGGCTGTGTCCCAGGCTTTGATTGAGCCCCTGGAACATGCCACCAAGTGTGGGTCCTTGGCTTCGCACAGGAAAGCGTTCAAGAGCGAGCCACAGTTGAGTAAAGGTAGATTTATTCAGACAGATACATTGAAAGGCAAGAGAAAGGCCACGAGGTGTGGGGGTTGGGTGCTCAGATTAAAAGTAGGCACACATTCCATAGACAGAATGTGGGCTGTCTCCGAAGAGGTAGAGAGAGAGAGGGACGGCCGTAAGGTGCCGTGTTGCTAGTTTTTATGGGCTTGGTGGCTTCATATGCTAATAAGTGGAAGGACCAGTCTAAGTAGCCTGGGGATGGGGCTGGGGTTCCCAGGAAGTTGGCCATTTCCCACTCTTTGTCCTTTTGTGGCCAGCCTTGGGACTGCCACGGTGCCTGTGGGCATGTTATCCACCACGCTGATATATTACAATGGGCGTATAATGACGCTCAAGAGCTGCTAGAAGTTAAATCTCCCACCATCCTGAGCCTCAAGGCCTCCTGGGGGTTGACTCGTTCACCATTTTGATGTTAATTGCTGTGGCATTCCTTGAATGGCTGTGCCCTGCCCCCTTCCTGTCCCACTTCAGCACTGCAGGGACCATTCAAGTTGAAGCCAGGCTGAAAGCACAGGCTGAAAGGAAATCAGTATTTGCCCCCACCCCACACGGGGCCTCAATGACCTCGGTTCAGGCGCAGCACCACCTCCCCCAAGGCAGGTCACCCACCACTGCCCCGCCTGGGGCTCCGGGCCCCTCCGGGCCCCTCTGAGAGGAGCTGCTGTTCACGCGGCGCCATCTGGCGGTGGAGACGAGTCATTGCAGGCTGACATCGACCCCACCCCCCCACCCCGGGAGGATTCAGACTTCCTCCTTGGCGTCTTCTGACCCAAGGCCAAGGCTCTGTTTCAGCCGGAGCGGGACTGTGTTTTCTCCCTCATATCCCCAGAGCGCCTGACGATGGGTAGACTTGCTGGTTACTTATTCGAAACTCAAGACGCTACTGCCAACTTTTGTTTTGTGTCCATCTTCTACCAGGCATCTTACTGTTGTGTTCACATGTGTTATCTCAAGTAAACTTTCAGCAGCTCAGTGCCAAACCCGGGCTTCCTAGGGACTGGAGGTTGTAATTACAGGTCAGGGAGTGCGAGAAGTGGGCTCTGAACTCAAGTCTTCTATTTTAAAATCCTATTTTCCCCCTATTATTTTATGTACTTAAATGATTTTCTATTAACTAAAACCCAGTAGTGGAACCCTTGCACATTTCAGTTGACATGTAAACTGTTTCATTTTTAGGTTTCAGTAGTTGCAGTTGGCAGTCACCCTCTTGTGTGTCTGTGAGGAAGGTATGCATACATAGACACAACCACTTATGCGCAGTCTGTATATATACAAGTGAGATTCCTTCTTTCTGTGACTGTAAGATCTTCTAAGCGCTGAAAGCTTCGTCCTGGACTGACATACTACTAGAACTATCACGGGACATACTTGATGAAAACGACATGCGCTTGTCTGGAGGTGCTGTGGGCGCCTGGGGATGGGGTGCAGGAGGCCCCCTCGGGCGGAGGCTTCAGATCACGGCACTTTGGAGCTCTCGGACGGACGTCGTCAGCTCTGGGCGCCGGCTCCCCGGTCAGCGCCTCGCTGGTGTCTGCTCAGAGGGCCTGCTCCGCTTCTTCCTCCCAGTCCTGGCTCCTGCCCCTCCCCTTACAGGTGTGAGTCCCCAGAAACATCTCGTGCCTCAAAGTGCGTCTCCGTGTCTGCTGCAGGGAGACTCTCGGACACTAAACGTCCCAGGTGCAGACCCTCTGGGGAGGCTGGAGGGCAGCTCAGAGCTTGGGTTTAAAGAACATGTCGGGCCCCAAATCCATCACCGCCCCTCTCTCCCCACGCCCTGCTCAAGGACTCTGAAAGGCCTGGTTTCCTGAAGCACTTAATGTTTTGAAGATACCAGCCAATCAATAATATACTCGAAACATTTAATGAAAATCAAGATCGCTTTCCATGTTGTTCATGAGAGTGTGGAGGGAGCAGTGAGGGAGGTTCTCCAGGAAGGGGCGCTTCTGTCTCAGGTGGGCTGTGGGTGAAGTGTTTCAAGCTGCCCCAGAAAGAGACAGGAAGCTTGCACTCTGGCTGTTAATGCCATCTTAGCCTGAAATACATAACAGCAACAATAAAACAGTATTTCAATAGGGAACACTTATGAAGTGCTCACTGTGTCAAAGCTCCCCTAGAGAGTTTATGTATATTTGCTCATCTAACCCTCAGACAACACCAAGCTAAGTATTATTACTAAAACGGATAGACAGAACAAGGAAGAGGGTGTCGGAGGCTACACTTACTGGACGTTTACTCTACTCAGGTCATTGCACTAAGAAAGTAACTTGTAACATCTCATTTCACCCTGCTGTGACCGAGTGATTTACACATCATTGTCCTACAGATGAGGAACACCTCAACCAGGAAGTGGCAGAGCCAGCTGTGAGCAGCTCCTCCCTGGGGAAGAGGGAACCTGGGTCCTCAGGCCCCTCCAGGGAGTTTTAATTTGGTCCCTTCCTCCTCTGTGCGTGACATGCAAATGCCCTCTCCAGGGTGGGGCAGCAGTCTCACCTCTGCAACAGGTCATGGCCCTCGGGGTGAAGCCGACAGCAGGTAAGCCTGCTCTGCAGTGATTAAGGGGGTGGAGGGGATGGCTTTGAATCAGTCCTCAGCTTCCTGATACCAGAGCAGAGCTTGGAAAACTGGGGGCCGGTTGGGAGGCTGGGCTGTCAACACGAGGAAGGAAGGAATGCAGGGCGGGACTGGGCAGAGCTGCAAGTTCTGGGGCCGACCCTCCTGCATGGGGACAGACGGGTGGGCCGGGCCGGGAGCACCTCCAACACGGAAATGCTGCGGTGTTTTCCCCAGAGACGCTGCCCGCGCTGGGGAAACAACAGGCCCTCTTCACAAAAGTGGCAGAGACCCAGAACTTCACCCTAGAGGCAGGGCTGGGACTGCGCAGAGCCGGCTGAGAGTCTCAGCTCAGACGTGATTCACAGGCACACAGGCCCTTTGAGAAGGGAGAAGTCCTGCCGACCAAATCCTACGTGGAAGCAGCACGGGAAGTGGAGAAAAGGCGCCTTCCAGGAGTACCTTATTTTCTCGGTTCAGATTTCTTAAACTAACTTCCTATGAGTGTCCAGCGAGATGGCAGGGCTCTTCTGACAGACCCGACGGGCGTTCCGAGGTGGGGTGGACGGCACTGGCCAGCTTCTCACTTGTCTGGGTCGGTGGCACATTATTGAGAAAAGTCCACAGTCATGCAGGTGAACCATTGCAAGTTCCCAAAGTTTAGATGTGTCTTGGTTTGCAATCAGGAAATTTCAAAATTAGAGAGGGCAGGAGAGTTATTTTGGAGTCTACATTAAGATATACTAAGCTAGCAGTTGAAGCGAAGACTTTGGTGACATCCAGCGATTTGTATGTTGACTGTTACGTCTTTGAATGTACTTTTTTACTTTTCAGTTTTAGAAGCAGTTAAGAATGCACACGGAGGAAGTGGAAGTCAGTCCCTGTAGAGGATTTGACGTGGGCCCAGGGAGAACGCGGGGTTTCTGAGGTGCGTGCCTTGGAACCCGCTAGCCTGGCAAAATCTGAGGCACCTCCCTTTGGGACTCTGGGTGTGTGCGGGGCTGCCATCACTAACCACGTGCAGATTTCAGAAGCTGGTGAAACCATCGTTGGGTGTCACTACAATGTGGTGGTGAAGACCGTGGGCTTTGTTGTCAGACAGACCTGGGTCTGAACAGGAACCCTGTCGCTTAGCAGTGCCTGCAGGTCACTGTGTCTCATCTGTAGAATAGATTGGTGCCACCTCCCTCGTGGATCCTGTGATCTTTGGAGCACTCGGCCCAGCCTCTGGCATTTATAAAACACGGGCTAAGGGATGGGGACAACCTTTGGTGGCTGCCATGGCTGTGTCTGTGCCCAGACTCGGGGACGACAGGGGTCCTGCGGGCTCTGCATCCAGTGCCCACGCCGCCCGAACCCCAGGCTCACCTACTTGGCTTGGGCTGGATTTGGGTCTGGTAGCAGCTCAGACTCAGGAATAAATGAGATTCATGACCCCTGGCCCTCTCAGCCTTTGTACCCCTAGACCACATTCTCCTGTGACCTCGACTCCCAGTGAGGCCACTCACAGCATCCTGGGCGGCTCCCCTGCAGCCTGCTGGACGTGCAGAGCATGGTTCCCTAGAATAAGAAGCTGCCTTCACAAGATCCCTGGCGGTTCTCCTGCACGTGGAGTTTGTGATGTGCTGAACCCCCTGCTGCTCTGCCCTCTTAGGGGCTCACTGTCCTCTGGGTCCAGGAGCCCCCATCCTGCAGCCCCAACCTTCCCACCCTATCCACGGGGACCTCTGTAGCAGGGCCCTCGCTGTCACTGGCCCAGGGACCAGTCCAGGCCCAGCATCACGGAAACCTAGACCAGCTGCTCCCTCTTCTGGTTCCCTTCTGTGAACGAAGGCTGGTCTCCATTTGCTAAATGTCTGGCTGCTCTGATGGTTGATTTGGGACCCATGTGAGGTGGCCTTGGGCTCAAGTCTGGGTGGACACAGCTCCTACTCTAGGCGGCTCTTTCCAGGCTGATCCTCCAGACCCATGGGTGGGACCGCATGGACACATGCTCGCCTCCGGGCCTTGGTCTGTCCTGAACCATGCACCTGACATGAGTTCAGACACACACACACACATCTGGGCTGTGTTTAGGTGTTTGCTGGTGGTGGAAATGGAATTTCTAGGTCATTTGGGGTCAGTTGTGTCAATCTCAGAGGCCGCTGGGAAGCAGTTTGGATAGAGATCTACGTGGAAGCAGTGGGGAGACACATGGTTGGTGCTTTTTTATTACCTGAGTGGGGAGTGACTATCCTGTGTCCTGGCCCAGGGACTGCTGCTACTAAAGGGATGGGCGTCACTCGCCTCCGTGGAGGAAGGTGAGCACTTCTGAGCGGGTCATACCAGCCAGAGAAGCAGAAGCCAGCGGGCAGTCTGCAGAGCTGCCTCTCGGCCCACGCCCACCAGTGAGGACCGGGCAGGGACTTTGGCCCCCGTGGCAGCTCCTCCCTCCCTCATGACCTGGAGCCCCGAGTTGTAGGGTCTCACAGGTAGTGAGCTCCCTACTGGCGTATTTGGGGCAGGACAGGGGGTGTCCGTTCCTCCGGGCCCCACGTGAGCATCTGTGTGTGGCCCCTGGGGTGCCCGGCCTGGAGCACAGCTCTAAATGCCGGGGTCCAGGTGTAGCTCAGTCTGGCTGCGAGGGCCCAGAGCCTTGGCTCAACACTGGCCATCAGAAGAGGCTGACGCAGCTCTGTGCCCTGGCCTGGCAGGCCGGCCCGAGGGCCAAGAAGCAGTGGCCCGGGAGGAGAGGGGAGCCCCAGGAGCCCAGGACACTCTCCACCCTGCTTGCCTCTGTGGTTTCCTCTTCCTAAGTGATTCTGCCCTGAAACTTCTGGCCGATACCTGGCACGCTCTTTTGTCTCCTCTCTCTCTTTCCAGCCACCTAACTAGTCTGAAATGCTCTCCCTTCTCCCTGCCCCTTTCCAACCATCCCAGCCCCAGCCCTCCGTGAAGTTGTCCCTCGCCTCCGAGCACCTTCTAGCTCGCCCACAAGGTTGGCCCTGAGTCAGTGCAGGCTCCCACGAGCTGGCGTGGCCCTGACGTGGCTGTGAGGTCTCAGGGTCAGTGTCCTCCACAAGGTCAGTTATACTCATGCAGCACTTCTGGGTCAGCCACTGCCCCGTGCATGAGGAGCAGTGTGGGGTGTGTGTGTGTGAGATACATGTTCTGCCTTAAGGAACTCAGTCTGGAAGGGAGGACAAAGCATGGCACAGGGAGTAAAGTAGGAGTCAGAGCCCACGAGGGTGAGAGGAGGGGTGAGTGAGAAAGGGGTGGGGTGAGTGGCCTCCGGGGCAGGTGGCAGTGGCCTCGGGCCATCCTCCGACAGAGGATGAAGAGAATTTTGTCACTGAACCAGGTTTGTCTGCAAGCCAAACACTGTGAGCCGAGGTTTGCAGCAGGGAAAGGGTTCATTTTCAAGGCAGCCAAGTGAGGAGAGGGAGGATGAACCTTAGCTCTGCCTCCCTGAAGACCAGGGGCTTGAGATGCTCATGGGATAAAGAAGCAGGGTGGGCTGAGGCGGGGGAAAGGGGACTGGAGGCAGAGAAAAGATGAGGTAATTGGTGTTCTGCACAGGCCCAGTTTTAGGGTTGGTCATCCCAACTGGTCTTAGCCAGTCTGACCTAGGCGGGAGCTGACTCCAGGTTTCTGGGAGACAGCTCGAGCCCCCCTTACTGTAGTCACTCGTACATCAGAAGCCTGAGCTACAGGGCAGTTAAGAATTCTGGTGACATGTCACCTGGGCCACGTGAAGCTCGGAGGGCATGCAGCTAGAGAAGGAAACAACAACAGCAGTCAGTAAAGGCGGGGGACTCAGTCAGTAAAGGCGGGGCCGCCTGTCCTTGTCTGCTGCTCTGGAAGGCACACTCAGCTCCTGTTAACTGTGGGGCATGATCCCAGTTCAGCTGAGTGACGGGGCTGCCCCAGATTAGGACTGCTTGAGCACAAGCATGGGGCAGGAAGTGCTGGCTGCCCAGGAGGCAGGGCCTGTCTCTGGCCTCCAGGAGGTCCTGGCTCCTGGAGGGGAGCAGGGTCCGGTGGGCTCCCACGAGGACTCAGCTGTGACGGGAGGTGGGAGTGGAAGTTCTGGGCTGGGGCTGCACCTGAGTTCTCATAGTCCCCACCCCAGGCACCTCTCACCCCTGAAGCCGGGGCTCCAAGTGAAGCACAGAGGCTCAATGGACAGAGTTAGTGATGGGAATGCACGCTGATTTTCCAGCCTCACCCCAAAGGATCCCAGACAGAAATCAGCACAAGCCGAGGTCCAGGCTTTGAAAGAAATCTGGGTGTTACCGGGGAGCATGCCATGAAGCCCAGCACACACTCTGGGCCAGGCAGTCCCCCAGAGCCCACCCCTTCCTGCCAGCAGTGAGCAGAGGAGCCGTGTCTGCGTGGAGAAGGCCCCATGGCCCCTGTGTGACTCACGTCTCCCCAGGTGGGGCCGGCTGCCACCTGCCACCTGGAGGAGCAGGGACAGCTCCCACTCCAGGTCTTCCGCCCTCTGGGCCAGGCAGGCTCTCCTGGCCTCCAGTGTCAGGGCCTGGTCACTGTTCAGGGCCCAGGTTCCCAGGTTCTCTCTGCCGGGGCCTCCGGCCTCTGCTGGGTCGGGTCTGTGTTCCTGCCACACAGGAGGGCCGGTTCTGGGAAGCACCTGAAAAGACACAAATGGAAGAGGAGTCGGCCTGCGCAGCGTGCTGAGTTCACTCTGCCCTGAGCCCACCCGCGACCCCGCATGGCCCCGTCACCAACACTTTGACAACACCCACTCCAACTCGATGCCCACAAGTTACATCCAGGGACTGGCCTTCCGCTTAAGAAGAAAGACATAGTGTTCCCTGAGTTTATGTGGCCATATTCGTGCACAGTAACAACAAATTACTGCATTACACGTTTGTCACGTTTAATAACTTGCAGCAATTGTTAAACAGTTTAATCTTTTTATGGCCCCTCAGCTCATGCTGGTTTTCCTTCCTTAACATGAGGGATATTTATGTCGTATCTCCTGAGGCATGAACACTCCCTGGTACTTTATTCTCACCAAATAAGCATCAGCTTAGATTCTCCGTACAACTCGTGCTGGGTAACTGCACCTGGTCACCGCACACTGGAGCTGATGCCACAGCTTCCCTGAGGAACCACCCCTCAGCTTAGCGTGACCCCTTTGGAAGGGGTCTGGATGAAGCTCAGGGAAGGAACGGTAGACACACTGGGAAGAGGATAATACCAGAGGCTGGTGCCTGCATTTGGGTTTCTCAGGGGGACCCGCTGTGGGGTTCAGGGACACTTTAGGGCCAGAGGAAGACACAGCTCCTGCAGCCCCTCTGGGAAGGATGTCTGTGCGCTTAGTGGCTGTGACAAGGCCCTCTGTTCCTTGTTTACACACGAGACAAAACTTCCCTCAGTTGTTTGTGAGCTTAGGTGCCCTTTCTTGTGGTTTTGTCTTAAGAGGTCAGATTGATGAAGAATTGACTTTCCAGACACCCCCCCACCAAACATCAAGGCTCAGGCACACGCTCTGCTCCGAGCAGAACCCTCTGTATTCAGGGAGCATCTCAGCTCCTGGGCCCCCAAATCCTAGGGCCACTGTGCAGGTGGGCCACTCCCTGGTTGTGAAGAGGGATTCCTTGGTGAACAAGATTTCTCGGTGCTGACGCCCACTCCGGGAAGCCTGGTGAGAAGCGATGCCTGACCGTGCCATCCACCGCCCAGGGCATTGCCAGCCCTAGCAGCTCAGCAAGGCAGGAGCCAGGGTGACAGGAGGGAGGTGCTGGGCATGGGTGTAAAGGTCAGGGGGGCTCCAGACACTCAGGTCAAGAGAAATAGTATTTTAATGCAGTGTTAAAGATCAGACTGGCAAACTGAGGCCCACAAGCTGGCCGCCTGCTTTAGTAAATAGTTTTATGGAGTTCAGGGCAGACACGGCTGAAGTATCACTTCTGTCTCATGCCTTTGGCCCCCTACCGTCCCTGTGTCTAGCCCTCCAGAGACCTGAGTTGGGTTAGGGTGCGGTGCAGGTGTGGGGTTCACCCTTGTTCCAGAGCCATGGCTGTTGATTAGGCTGCATCTGGAAGAGCTATTTCCATTGCTCTCTTTGCAGGTGCCCTTCCCCAGTCTTTCCAGGACATCCATTTCCTGAGACACCTGCAAACCCACGGTGACTGAGTGTGCCTCCCTGACCCTGGATGCAGCACTTAGCCCTCCTGGGGTAGGCTGCCATCTGCCAAAGAGAACAGGCAAAGCTGGCCCTTGGCTTGTGGGCTTTCTGGTCAGAGCTGGTTGTTTTGGTCTGAACTGCTTTCTGTGGAAGGGGCTGTGACTCCGTGGGCCCCACGCCATGAGACTCAGCTGTCTGCGGACACCTTAAGAGCTGAGACTCACCACAAACATGTTGCCTTCACTTGGCGACAGCTGTCCTGGCCTGTCCTCTTCTTTCTGGAGCACTAAGGCTTGAGCAGTGAGCTGGAAGAACTCCTCATTCAGCCCATCCAGATTGTCTTCCACCTGCCGTATCTTTCTCTAGAAATAAGTGACACAGGGTCTTCATTACTTTCACTTTTATTCTAATTTCATTAAAAATTTGTGAAGCTTCTGCTCTGTGACAGGCTGTGCCATCAGTGCTGGACATAGAGAGTTGAAGTCAAGTCTGGTCTCCAAGGGCTCAGTGCCTAAAGGAAAGTAGACCCAGACCTACAGTCCAGTCTGGCGAAAGCTGTTGTGGAGGGACACACAGGGGCTACAGGAGCAAGAAGCAGGACACCTGAAACAGGCAGGCGTGATCACAGAGAGCTTTCTGGAAGAGGAGAGACATCTCAGCTGAATCTTAACAATGAATAGGGATTAACTGGGTGGACAATGGGAGAAGGGCATGCTAGGCAAAGGGAACGGCATGTGTGGAAACACAGAGACACGAGATCGCACAGGGAACATTCATCCAACTGTCAGTTCATCCATGCATGCATGCATCCATCCCTGCATCATTCATCCATCCACCTATCCCTGCATCATCCATCAATCCATCCATCCACTCATAAGTAAAGGAAGATTTATTGAGCACCCAGTATGTATCAAGCCAAAGGTTGGTTCTGGGACTCAATTAGTGAACATCCATAGGGTCAAGATGGCAGACACAGAACAAGGAATTATCAGCGACCAGTGTTACCTGAGGGGATGTTCAGGTTGCTGTGGGAAATAGTCAAAATTCAGTTAGTGATAGCATGGAATTTGTTTGGAAAAGTAGAAGGAGATGATGCAGGAGATATAGGGACAGCAGGCTGCAAAGGGTCTTGTGTGCCAGTCTTGGCTCCAATGGCAGAGACTTCTTGTTAATTTTGTGGGAGTGTCAGCATTTCCAGATGAAGAACTGCTCGTTTCAGACACTCTTATGGACAGAGATGATCATGTGATTAAGTTTTGGCCAAGCAGATATAAAAGGAAATTGTTGAGGGAATGGATTCTAGAAAACCTTTTACAAGAGAGAGCTGCCTCAGTTACCCTTTACCTTCCTGCCTTTCTAGTGCCTGTCATGTGACTGCACGTGACCGTGAAGATGAAGTCATGGCCGGGGTCACAAAGCAGAGCCATGGAGGCAAGGGTCAAGTTTGTAGACCATCACAGATGCTGATGGCTTTGCTTTGAATGTGGTAAATTTAAGCTACCTGCAGGGCATCCCATGAGTTAACACAGCAACCGGTGCAAGGTGAACTCAGCTGTCATGAAAAGCTTACCTCTTGCTCTGCATATGAAATGCCAGATAAAATGCAAACACAAATGCAGAGCCACAGTTGAATGGAAACTCTTTTGATACCGAAGGTGAAGGCACAGATCGGGGTAGGAGGGAGCTGAAGGCTCCTCCTTGGAGGCCAAGGCGTTAACTCCCACTTTGGGCAGATGTTGAGGCCGTGAAGGCATTTATGGTAGAAACTGAGTCAAGCATGGATGGAAGTGGCTGAAATATCCCTCCCAGTCACCTTTCCCCCAAACCTGTGTTTGACTTCTGTCTCCCAGAGTCACACCACGGTGTGCAGGTAGCAAGCAGGGCTGAGTGTGGCGCAGCTGGTTGGCGCAGACCTCAGGGCAGGCAATGGAGCATGTGGTGGCCCGCAGCACCCCTGACGTGAACGGGCCCCCGTCACAGAGCCCGGCTCCTACCTGCAGCCCAGGAAAGGCTCCAGTCCTGTGTCCACGTCCCCGGCTCTCAGCGTCTGTTCCTTTGGCGTCACCCTGGGGGGGCCGCCCAGGTCCTGGCTGCTGCTGGGGGCTGGGAGGAGGGGGGATGAGAGGCGGGCTCTCAGGCCTCTGCTGCCCAGTAACACCTGGTTCTGCCTGAACCAGAACAGAAGAGACACTGGCCGCTTTTGACACCTCTGTGGGCGTCTGAGATTAGAGAAAGATGAGGTTTTAATGAGAAGAAGGAACCGACAAGCCCTTAGGTCCCCTGTGGCCGGGCTAGTGGACCCTTGCAGCCTTCCTTACCCAGCAGTCGGGTGACTTCCCAGTGAAGGGAGCAGAACATGCCAGCTGACACGTGCCAACTGAGATACTGATGTTTTTGAGGTGAAGCCAAGTGAGAAGCAGCAGATGCAAGAAGAGCTCTATGCGTCCCCTATTTGCCTAAAAGCAGGACCCACATTCTGAAGGTCCCCGCCTCCCCTCTACCAGGAAGGCCTGCAGTTAATCACTGGAGACAACTCTAGATCCTTACCAGCCCAGAGATGGCACCAAAACGTACATAAAACCTTGCCAAAACTAGCCCCATCCACCATCAGTTTCCCATGTATTTACTTTCCCACAATTGGCCGCCCTAGAACTCAAAGTCCTTTTCTTTCATCTTGTTATGTCTCTAAGGATGGACTGTTCTCTTGTCAGGACGCCGTGTGCGCTGCACCCCTTTGCGTTGCTCGGCGCCTTGTGCTCCTGCACCAGGGGCACACACACGTGAGTGAGCTTCTGGTTGCTTTCCTCTGGCTGCTCTTTGTCGGTCTAACTTACAGGACCCATGTGGAGAACTGAGATGGGCAGGGGAAAAGGGTTTTTTCCCTTCCCCACGTCACTGGCTATGCCCCTGCCCAAGGCCACATGCCCCGTGCAGTGCTCCTTCTGTGCCCGGAAGCTGCTCTGCTGACCCGCGGGGCTGCACGTACCTGCTCGCCCTTCCTGCACCTCCCTCGCTGTGCTCTCCTCAAAGTTTCCCTCTAGAATGTGCCAGCTGCTTCCTGCTGGGACCCTGTCAGTGCATGACGGTACTCTTCAGAGTCCCCTTGGGTCACTCAGTTCCAGATCTCAGTTTCTATACTTTGAAATGAGATGGCTGGACTCATCAGGGAGCCCTCAGGCCTGGGGGACTGGTCTCAGTTCATGAGTCAAACCTGAGCTCTCTCACCTCCATCTTTGCCAAAGCTGTTCTCCTCCAGGAAGACCCTTCCCCAACCCTCTCCTGATTAGGAATCCATCCTTAGTTTAAAGCCCACCTCACCTTTCCTGGTTCTCACAGGTTCCTTTAACCTCTAGAATCTTTTGCTGTAGTCACTTGTTCTTCCTGACCCCTTCATCAAAGGCAGCAACCAATATTTGTCGAATGGAATGATCCTCAGGTTGAAGCTCGTACAGCTGGCTGGGAAGTGTTTTCTCAAGGTCTATAGTGTTCGGGGCAGAGCCCAGTCTAGAATCCAGGGCTCCTGATTCCTGAGTTGCCTTTCCTTTGTGTGACCGCTCTTCCTGGAGTCTCGACCCTCCAAGAGCCCCAGGCCCCCGCTAATTTAGCAGGAGGGTTCAGACTTTTCTCCCCTTTCCTGTAGGAGACTTCAGTTATTTGTGTGAGCTTTCTAGGCACCTTAAATCAGGAAACCAACGGGAGCGATGTCTGTGGGAAGTAGGACTGTTGTGGTTTGGTGGGGGGGAATCAGAGGAGAGGTCTGTGCGGAGCAGGCACTGAAATCCCAGCCCTGTCACGTTCCGAACACACCTCCCTGAGCTCTGGCTCCCTCACCCTGAAAGGAGCACAAGCGTGGGATCCGCTTCACAGGGTTGCTGTGAGGATAAGTTAGAGAGCAGATAAAGTGCTTGTCTCAGGACCAGGAACTACAAGTCAATGACAGTCACCACGTATTGCTAGTCAGAGACAGTGCAGGGAAGGACAGACGGCGTGTCTGAACACCTGGACAGAAATCGCACCAGCACAAGCAAACTGACCAGCTCAGCCTATTGCTGAGCTCGGGGAAGAACAGAGACTGGAGGCTACACCTGGCAGGAGGCTGGATCAGAGGAGGAGGGTCAGAGGAGGCGGGTGGGAACATGAAGGGTGGGGACAACCCCAGTAAATGAAGGAGTTCTGATGAGTACTCAGACCAGCAACGCTTTGGCAAACAGGGTGGCCACAACAATGGGGGGTTACCACGGGCAGGGGGCCCCCAGACTTGTAGCTGGATTAGAGGGGGTTAAGGCTCTAAATCAGGCTCTGGTTATGAAGAATGAGAGTCTTGTTGCCAGGGAGCTTAGGGGGCCAACACCTGTCCCCCACCTTGGGCCTTGGTGCTTCTCATCCGAGGGCAGAGGCCGGGGCTTCAGGAGCACTTCATCCACCAGTTGAGGGTCTCGCTGACGAGCAGAGAGAGGCTGTTCACCAACCTGACCAGAGGCCTTGGAAGAACAGACACTCCTGTAACTTCCCTCCAGCTCTGGGCTCAGAAAAGAACAGCAATGGACCAGGACATCACAGCTAAACTGACCTGGACTCATGTGCGGATCTGAGCTTGGGACTCCGTGTCTCTGGGTAGCCTGGCCGCTGACTGTCTGGTGCTCTTGGGGGCCCTGGGCACCTGCCCAGGAGCAGTTAAGACCTGACTTGGGTCATGGCCTCCCTCATCTAGGTCCCAGGCCCCTTGGGGACACTTGTTGCCATCATGGGCTCTGCCCTCTGCCCTGGGGGTGTCCCGGGGGGGCACCCCTGCACAGAGGCCCTCTGAGTCCTCCTTCCCGCAGACACACTGCTCTCAGGGCGGGATCTGTGAATCGTGCTTCTATCCTGAGCTCTGTCCTGTGTGAGAGGCCAGATCAGCTCACAGACTGGGGAGATTCTCGTGTGTGTGTGTGTGTATGAATCTCCACAGCTCAGGCTAGCAGGGTACCCCAGGGGCCCTTCACCTTTCTGCTGATCCGAGCTGGTGGTCCGCTTGCCTGAGAAAGTGCCGACGCCAGAGCGTAAAGCACTCTGTCCAGCTCTGGCTGAAAGCCCGCGGGAGGGACGCTGAGGGTACAGCCTGGGGAGGAAGAGCACAGAGAAGCACCGTCTGCACATGGACGCCTGGCCCGACACTTACTTCACACTTTCCCATTTTGGAAGCTTGTGTGTTTGCCCTTTTCATCCCAGGACCTTCCCTCCCGCTCTCTTTCCTCTGGGCAGTCACCGCCATGGGCTACGTGTGTGTGTGGGCTGCCTTGCATGTGACCAAGGTCCTTTCCCTTTGTATACATCTCATTATGTTTCTTACTTTTTCTAAACTTGGAAATGTTTAAAGATCTGCGCATCTTTAATTTATGCATCTCATCTATCGCATCTGACTGAGAGCACCCATGTGGGGCCCAGGATGCCCCTCCGCACCCCGCCTTATCCTGCCCTGGTGGACACTGAACACCTGCTCCTCTGCAGCACCAAATCCTAAAGGAAGAAGCCTTTGCAGCCTGGAAAATGCTGGACTCTGCTGTGTAGCAGGAGCATTTCCAAGGTGTCATGAGAGGGGTTTCCCCGGGGTCCAAGAAAGAGCAAATGAATATTCACATACAGACTTGCAAGGCCGCCTGGCTAAGTGGACTCTCGCTACCCGTTTACAGCCTCTTCTGTGCGGATGGGAATTTGTAAGGAGCTCTATCACTTTTGCCCTTTAGAAAAACATAACTAAAGGTCTAAACTAGGGAGACTGTCAAAGCCTCAGGGTCCGCGTCACCCTGATATCTTACACAAAGCCACCCCTAAAAGCCAGTGCTGGAGGCAGCCAGCAGGAAAGCTGGGGGAGGCCTCACTCCGCCATCGTTATCTGAGTCCCTTCCCTGGCCCTGGGGGAGCAGGGGCGCTGTCTGGCTGCCGTACCACGTGAGATGATGAATGTGAAGCGACACTGAGGCACTACCCACTGCGAGCGCTGCTGTCATGGCTGTTCACCTGCCGGTGCGGCACCTCCCCTCCTCTCACCTGGAGGACACTGCCAGGGCTCCCTGGGAGAAGCCGCAGTGTGGCTGCCCCACGAGTCCTGGCTTTGCCCGTCGTCTGTCCTGGCAGCGGCTCCGGCCCCCGTCACTGGGTCCCCACCGCTGCCCAGACCTGGCTGCTCAGTCATGCTGAAGCCCTGCAGGAGGTCCTGGAAGAACCAGGGCTGCATCAGCCTCTCAGGTATGGAAGTCCATCTTGGCTCAGGCAGTTTCGGCAGTTTCCAGGAGGAAGTGGGCATCTGCTCCCCCAGGCCGGGGCACCGGGGGCTGGGTTGTCTCGGGTTGGGGGCTGACCTTGAGTCCCTGGAGCTGCCGGCAGGCACCCCTGTAGAAGGCCAGCATGTCATCCCTGTGCCTGCTCAGCTGGGCCGCCACATGCAGGCTCTGGTCCTCAAGCTTGTCATATAGCGTGCGGACACTGATGTCCTCCAAGGTTGTGGCCGGGGGTGGCTTCCCTGCAGGAAGAGGCCTTGGAGTGAGACTGTGGGATAAGCAGGGCCTCCTTCCCCTCAGGAGCTGTCTTGATGGAAGAAGGAAGGATGGTGTGAGGCCCCCACGCTGGCCTGGGGCTCCGCCAGGGCAGCACCTGCAGGAGCTGAGTGTGAGGCTGAGGGACTGTCCACTGCCAGTCTTCCCCAGGCCTGGTGGGTGCATGTGGGGGGAAGGGAAGCCCCATCTGTGCTGCAAAAGCGGTAGGGGAATTCTCGTTCTGAGCAGCAAACATGGGCCCAGCTCTGGCAGAGCCAGCATCGCCTCCTTCCTCTCTCTGTGGTCAGGGTGGTATCTGTCCCCCGAGCTCACCAGCCGGTCAGTTGGGAAGGGGGTAGGCAGCTGTCAAGAAGGCCGGACTGGGTCCTCCACTCTACCAAGCTCGCCCTCTCCATTGCCCTGTCACACACTGCACAGTGAAGGGGAAATTCACCCTCCCCGAAGGGACCCATCCTCTATCCAGAAGGGCCCTGTCCCACCTCCTCCTGTGGGAGCTCCCAGCCCTGCGTCTGAATGGAGGCTACCTTTGGGGGTTAAAGTGCTGGCCTCAGTCCTGACTCTGTGTAGCCCCTCCGTGTCCACTGGTCACCCGTGAGGGGTGGCCCAGGTGGGAGGGTAGGCTCGTCCTGGACTCGGTCAGTCCTCTGCTCACGTTGGGGGGGCGCTGTCCTCACTGTCCAGAGCCTTCACCAGGAAAGTGGCGACTGGCCTCTAATCCCCATGCGAAGGGTGCTCGGGGGCAGCAGCCAGGCCTGCCCTGCATGGTGTGCCCGTGGTGTAGGGCGTGTGGGTGTGTGTGTGGGTGAGGAGGCCTACGTTCAGGTTCACACAACGAGCAAGACTTCATGTGCTCTGACCCCACGACCACGCTTGTAATGATTCACTTCACTGCCTCCCCCAGGCCCCTGAGCATTCAACTCACTTGCTGGGGTCCCTGCAAGTCCCCAGTTAAGAATCAACAGAGGCAACGTCTGAGCTGTGTGAGCCCAGGTCCGGGAGAACTTACAGGGCCCTTCCCTACCCCTCTGCCTGCCGTCCGAGGGAGGCAGCCTGGGTAGTGAAGGGTCTTACACCTGCAGTGCCCCCTGCATGCCCCACTGCACACACTTCCTGCTCACTGTTGCGGTCGGGGGCCAGGTGGGGACGGGGGGAGCTGTGGGTCCCCAGATCCCCCAAGGCAATGCCCAGCTCTCCAGGTGCAGGAGGAGCTGACAGGGCAGGTGAGTGGTCCTGTAAAGGGGTCCTGGAGAGCAGTGCTCATGCCTGTGCCTGCCTTGAGCGAGGCCCCCCCCCCCCCCGAGCTCCTGACCAGCACAGTGAGGACCAGAGAGCTCTTCCTCAGTTCAGCCCTCCCAGCCTGGGACGTTGGGCAAGCCACTTACATTTCCTTGTGCCTCAGTCTCCGTCTATAAAATGGGGACAGCACAACACCTGAACACACCTACTTCTAGGTTTTGTTGTGAAGGCGAGATGGACAGCTAAAGTGCAGAAACCCCAGTGTTGTGGAAATACAAGATGCTCCCAAGAGCGTGTACATGGAGGGCAGGCAGAGAGGAGGAGGGGTTGCCCACCAGCAGGTACCTGTGCCCTGGGCAGCGGCCCTCTCTGAGGAATTGGCTCCGTCCTCAGAGCCCCAAGGACCAAGGTCTTCAGAGAAGGGAAGGCTGCAAAGAAGCACCAGCCTCAGTGCACAGACACACATGAGCGGCCCAGGGCTCGTGTGGGCCCGGGGGCCAGTGGTGAATCCCACAGGTCAGCTTAGGAAGGGGCCCCTCCCGAGCCCACAGGGCCAGGCTGGGCTCATGAGTGTGGGCAGGGCCAGGCCTGCTGCAGTCACTGGGCTGGGCTGGGGCCGGGAGACGTGTGAGGGGTGAAGGGGACTCACCTGTCCCTGAGGGGCACATACTCCATGGGCATGTGAGGCTCCCCAAGGCCCCTCCACTGAGGCCTCCAGGTCTGCATGGGGCAGGCCTGGGCCAGCGAGGGTCTTAGCACGAGGCCCAGGCCTGTCAGCAGCACGGTTGCCAAGCCAACAGCCAGCAGTACCCCTGAAAGGTGGGGCAGAGGGGCGGGGTCCTGTGACGACTTCCCGGAACCTCCCTAGGCTACAGTTTTGCATGGGTCTCAGTGGCTCTGGTTTCTCTTCCTGCTGCCTCTGGGCCTTAACTCCTCACGCTCCCTGGGAAACAGTCCTCATTCCTGCCTGGGGCTTAACCATGTCTGGGGGCTGACTAGGGGTTCTCCTCCACCCTTGCTGTCTCTGTGGAATCTGCTCCAGTCTAGGGCCCAAGGATGAGGGGACCCCTCCTGGGACACTGCTGTCCTGCCCGCCTGGCCCCAGAGCCAGGTCCTGGCTCAGTGTGGCTGGCTGGCCGCTTCGTGCCCAGGCAGGTTTGGGCCTCAGCCACGATGGGCAGTATTCTCTGTCCACCTGGCAGGCTCAGCCTGGAGAGTGGCTCATGAGGACGAGGAGGAAAAAAGACAGGAAAACCCACAGAGGAGGTTAGAACAGGCATCTCTGGGATCCTATGACTTCACCCAGGGGCCCTGTTCACCATGGAGGGACCCCATTCACTGGGACAGGTCCCAGAAATAAGGAACACAGGGCGAGCAGGGAGGGTGAGGAAGGTGACCCCTGGGGAGAAAATTCAGTTTCTTTGCCTGGCAAATGAAGCCCCAGTTCAAGACAAGCTTGTTCTTGTCCCCATCTGTAGTCTGGGACTATGCCCAGAGTCTCAGGCTGGACACATAGCTGGGGTCCCTGCTGTGTGACCCTCTTCCCACACCCCCTCCACATCCCGGCCCCTCTGGTCTGTGGTCAGTACCCGAGATCACTGCCCAGTCTGGGCCCAGGTTTTGTAGCTGGTGCCTGAGGACACCGTGCCTGGCGAGGTGATGTGGGGAGGAGGGCTGCACTGGGGACAGGCCAGGGTCGCAGGCCACCCCCTTCTCCTTCACCAGCACCACCGTGATGCTCTCGGGCAGCCCGTTGTCCTGAAACACGTATGTGCCCGGATCTAGAAACTGATGAGCAAACCTGTGGGGGTGCAGGGCAGGAACATGGGGAGAGTCTGGGTGGCTGCGAGCCGCAGCCAGGCCTCTCCCCACTCACAGGAGTAGCTGCCTGTGATCCCCACCCCTCCCACATGGTCTGCAGCCCCCACCCCTGGGTCCTCCCGTTGCCCACCCTGACCCCAGGCTGCAGTCACCTGGAGAAGTTGAGGTGAGTCTCGTGCACCAGGTGGGCGAGTCTCCTGAAGGCCCCGAAGTCCCAGTGGGGGTTGCTGTTGAACAGATGCTGCCTCTGGTACACGGGGTAGTGACTGAATGAGCGATCTGGGGGATGAAACGGGTTGGCCTGGGTTCCAGAGGCTTCCTGACCCCACCCTGGGCAACCCCCAGCCTGTCTCAGGAGACATGTTTCCAGTGAAATGACACTTCATCCTTTCATGCATGTAATCCTGGTGCCAGGGCCAGACCTGTTGACCTGCAGAGAAAGCTGACGTCCCTTTGGGGTGCACATGACAGCGCCCTGGCACTCTCAGAGGTGGGGGCCTGTTCAGCTCTGCTCCCCGATAGCACAGGGCAGACACGCAGCGGGCACTCAGCACATGCCGTGGGGGTAGGGGGCCCGCTGGCAGGACACACGGGTGGGCCCGGCCTGGCCAGTCCCTCCAATGAGGCCTTTCCCATGCACATATGTCAGCTCTTCTTACTGAGATCGGTCCCCTGCCACCCCCAACATGGGGCTCTGAGCTCACATCCCCGCAGTGTGGGAAGGAGACACACGGGGCATGTCAGCGATGCAAACGCCAAGGCTTAGAGCGGGTGAGGCTGCGACAGGCCCGGAGTGTTTATGCAAGAGCTGGGCCTGGGAACCAGGGCACACAAGTTTGCACTGGGCTTGGTTTCCCATGACTCCTGTCCCTCTTGGCTTTGGCACTACCTCGTGGGGAGGACTCTGGGTAGTCACGTGACATGAAACCAAACACAGTCTACTTCTACCTGGGTCAAGTGCCCGTTCTGTCCCAATGTGATTAAAAGCCTGGACTGTGCCGCACAGTGACCTATCCAGACACAAGGGCTGAAATCTCAATTTCAGGTACCAGAGGCTGAGATCTTCAGTCTCTCCTAAACCTCAGTCTTTGGGCCACTATCCTGTTGCTTTGTAGGGGCATCCTCTGTACTGACTTGTTGCAGTTATAAAGCAATTAGCGAGACAGCTTACGTTTGTAAGCTCTGCCCCATATTTTATCTCCTCAAAATCCATTCCTTAAAAAAAAGAGAAAAAAATTTATTGGAGAAAAGAAAGCCACCCTGGGGCTGGCTGCCCCCTTGCCTGATGGGCCAGCTGCCTGGTGTCCGGGGAGGTCCCTGTGGGTCCCACTACCCTGTGTGTGAGCAGATGGGTGGGGTGCCCATCCCCCGCATAGCACCCTGGGGAAGTCCAGGTGGGGAAATGGGAGGGCGTTAAGGTCTCCTGAGGGCTGGACCATGCTCAGTGCCTGGAGGAGGGTCGCTGAGCCGGGCTGGGGGCTGGGGGTGGCGAGACCCTCTTCTACCAGGGAAGCTGTTTCACGGAGGAGGTCTCAGGCTTGTTCTGAGTTTCCTGGGGTGGGAATCACAGGGAGGCAGACTTCAGCTCACTGTGGGGAAGACAATCCTTATAAATCCCAAGAAGGAGGGGCTGTCAGGCAGAGTTAGGGTCCAGCCGGCCAAGGCACAGAGCAGCCCTGCAGAGGGGCTGTGGCCCAAGTCAGAGGTCACTTTGGTGAGGACCCTCTGCTCCCAAGGCACAGAGTTCTGACAACCCCATGTTGCAGCTGGAGCGTATACTCCAAGATGTGTAATTGAGGCCCATGGTGAAGCAACCCATCAGCCAAGAGCAAGGGGGCAGCACAGGCCAGGGACTGGCTGCTGCGAGGTCACGGGACAGCCGGTAGGGGAAAGATGAGAGAGTCAGGGTGGGACTCACTGTGGGGAAGAATATGAAGCTGGAAAAGAATCACGTCCCCCTCTACCAGGCAGACCACTGGGTTTGGAATATGGGGGTGGATGCTGGGATCCTGGGGGACAGGGTACTCCAGGGCTGTAGTCCGGTGACGCCTTTGCTGCCGTGGGCTGGACACAGGTGGACCTGGGAGAGTTTTGAGGAGGAAATCTGGCGGACCTGGGCCTGTTTGGGGAGCCACACGCCCACCTTTGGGCCCCACCTGTCTTGCTTCCCTTTAAGGAGCAGTCCCAAGGCTGCCAGGGCCTCATCTCCCAGAAGACTGTCTTCCTACCTGAACTTCTGTGATCCCTGCCAGACTCTCATCTCCCCAACACCTGAGACAGAGCTGAGAGATTTCTGAGGGGTTTGAGGTGGGCCCATAGCTTCCCAGGGCTTCCTCTTCCTGGAAGCGTGCAGCCATGTGCGCCCCCCCCCCCCCAATCTGGGAAACCTGGGCTTGGAACCCCTCCCAGCTCACCAAGGAGGAAGGAGTCAAGCACGTCCCCTCTGGAGATAACAAAGCCAAGCATGCCGTGGGGGCCACACTGGACCAGATGGACCCTGGCGCTCCCTTGCAAGGACTGGTCTGGGCCCAGGGTGCTCACTGCTTCCTGAGAACGAAGCATAGCATTGTATACCCCAGGAGCGGGGACGGGCAGCGAGACTTGGGAGGGTGGACAGACAGAAACACAGACTGAGCCATTCAGCACAGCCCTTGCGATGCGGTGCCCACCCCCAACCTCCCTCAGGACATATTTCCTTCCTCACTTAGCTTGCCTAGGTGGCTTCCTGATCCCTAGGCCGTCCTTGTCTTCAGAAAACACCCCAGACTCAACTCAGGTCCCTGCACTGGGTCGTTGTTTGCCTCTTTTTTCTTTCTACCTGCAAACGTGCTACTCATATGACAACCAGAAACATCTCCCTATCACCTGAAACTGCTGCCCAGTCCCTGCCCTTTCAGTGGTGAGCAGACACACCACCCAGAAGCTCTGGCAGAAGAATACCTAGGGCGAGCCGGACCCACACCGCACTGGTCCTCTTGCCCCCACCTCGAAGAAGTAACTGAGGCCCTGAGACAGCCATGGCCACCTTGTAGTGGCCAGGAGATGGCCCTGCCTTGTGGCCAGAGGTCCAGGCGGGATAAGAGGCCCAGGTTTGGCTCCGGCAGAGTTCACACCATTTCTGTGACCATGGTGAGCGGTTTCACGCCTTTGAGCCTTGCTTCACCCTTTTGCAAAGTGAAGCTTCTGGCGTTCAGACTGGGTCGTTGATGTTGACAGAAGTTTCACCGCTGTCACCTGCTCTCTGCCCTTCCCTCCAGCCTGCAGACGGGACACTCACTCGGACAGCAGAAGACCAGGTAAGGAAGGCTGCTGAGCACACGGGCTCCCCCTCCGCCTCCTGGTTTCTTCATACTGGCGCTTGGGTTTCCCACAGCTGTGGGTGCCTGGGTGGCCCCTCTGCCCTGCCTCCAGTGGGCAGAGGCTGTCCCTCCATCCCAGCCCCTCCCTGAGCTGAGCTCACCCTCTGGACACTGTCCCCGGCTTTGCCCTTCACGCTGAGGACCAGCTTTCTGCCGGGTCCCCAGGCCAGGGAGAGCTGGGGGGCCCTGGCCAGACACTGGGCATCACAGAGCTCCTCTGCAGAGACATACTCCCGGCACTGGCAGCTGTGGGAGAGAGAGGGCAGGAGGCTGGCCCCAGCAGGTTCAGAGTAGCTGCCCACTCCCTAAGGCCCCTTAGCCAGTGCTGCCTGCTCTGGAAGGACAGGGACCTGCACTTTTGATGGAGGCCCTTGAAGGACTGGACAGCACACCCTCTTGCCCCCATCCTGCACCAGCCCAGGCATCTCCCAGAATGGGAGCAGTGCCTGGGACAAAGGCCTTGTCCTGGGTGGGAGCGTTTTACTTGGGGTGTCCTGCCCTGGAAGAGTGAGGAGGGACCCAGCTGCTCAGCCTGGAACACGCCTGCTTATTTAGCAGAACTCCCAGCACAGTGGTTCTCCCTCCACTGCCTGTTCAGGGAAGCTCGACCCAGGGCAAAGGGCAGCTGGAGGTGTAGAACTCAGGCCCAAAGCAGGCCCCTTGTGGCTTGGCATGAAGTCAGGCTCAGGCTCTGGGAGCTGCTCGTGTGCTGGGGTCCTCCTCCTCCACCGGCACCTCCTCAGCCCGGGCTGCTTGCCCTTGGCCATGCTGGCCTGGTGCCCTCTCAGGGATGCCCAACCTGCACCTTCTGGAAGGATTCCAGGCTGGGTCCTGCCAGCACCCTCCTGGAGGCCCTCTGGGGACAGTCAGGACATGCCTGGGGATGGTGGCTTCGCTCTGCTCATAGCAGCTTTGCGTCACTCACATGCCCAGTGAGGCGCTGAGCTCCCCACCCACTGGGTGGCAGAAGGAGGAGCAGTCGTGCTGCTGGGGGGACACGCACGTGCGGGTGGCGGCCAGGCGGATGTCTCCAGGCGAGCAGCGCTCCGCTACCTGCAGGAGGGTGTGGAAGGAGAGTCTTGGCTCGGGCACTGTGCAGGTTGGGGGTGCACCAGAGAACACTCCAGAGAACATTCCAGAGACAGAGGAAGGGTCTCTGGGGAACCAGTCTCCTCCAAGAGGTCATTTAGTCAACGTGCTAAGACTAGGGTTAGGCTGGAGGGTAGAGGGGACCCCACACAAGTAACAGGAGACAAGTCAGCTCCTTGGAGAGATACACGGGAGGGAGGTCTAGCTCTGGGGAGACTGACCTAGGTTCCCACGCCACAGCAAACATGACTTCCCAGGAAGTAAGTATGATGGGCAGGAGGGAAGGTGGGGGCTGGTCATGGTGAGACCGGTTTAGAGTAAGACTGAGGGCAAGACGCCCCAGAGGGAGGGCAGCCCAGCAGTTGGAAGGACCAGAGTGTCAGAGGAGCAGCCCAGCCAGGGGGGCAGGAGGGAGCAGCATCAAAGGAGCCGGTGCGCTGGCTGGGCCCACACTGCCCGTCTACCTCCGGAAGGTGTGAGTCCAGGGTGGAAGGGGTCTGGGGAGCTGCAGTCCCTTCCCTGGGGTCACGTCAGGGAAAACATGCTCCCTCCTGAAAAACCCAATTTTTTAGGCCAGTGGGTAGCCAGACTTTCGATCATGCTGCCCAAGACTGAAAATGACTGTGAAAAGTATTAGTCCAACATATGCTAGACAGTGTAAAAAAATACACAAATACAAGGGAAAATCTCATGAGAAGGAAATGAACATGAGCAGTTTTGATATTTCCTTCTTGGACCCCAGTGACTTGAGCACACCGATTTTGGGATGGGCTCCGTGAGGCCAGAGTGTTCCCTGTTCTCTGACCAGGGTAGTAGGGGTAACGGGTAAGGGAGTTTGCCCATTAAAATCAGGGGTGAGTTTTAGGTGCTACCCATGAAATCAGCCACACCTCTGAGGAGCTGATCCGTATGTGATCCCATGATACGTCAGAGGTGAGCCCTGCCTCTAAGTAGCTGAGTTTTGTCGATAACCTGGTTAGCTCTCTGCACTTCACTCTCTTCATGTGTAAAGGGGGCAGCTTTGACATTCCGGGGACCAGAGGCAGGCCAGGCAGTGTGTCAGGCTCCACACAGGGCACTGGGAGGCCACCTGAAGGCCTTGGGCTGGGCAGTAGCTCTGTGTGGGAAGGAGGCTGTCTCTGAGGGTGGGAGGGCTTGCATCTGCAGGGAAGTTCGAGAAACGGAGAGGATGGGGTAGGTTTGGTTTTCTTGGCTACGGGGGCAGGCGGGAGGGGGCCCAGCTTCTCACAGACCTGAGTAAGGGTGCTGGGAGCCAGGGCCGGGTGGCCACGTGAAGGACAAACGCCCAGACCTGTCTAGGGAGCAGCTCCTTGTCCAAGCTGAGCGCCCTCAGCCGAGCTCAGACTTGCAAGGCCTGGGAGCCAGGCTGGTGAGCGGTTTTCAAACGTCAGTGACTGTCAGAAACATTTGGAGGCTTGAGGAGACCCAGCTGCTGGGTCCTCCTCCTGGAGTCTCTGCTTCAGTCCGCCGGGGGCGGGGCTCAAGGATGAGCATTTCTGACAAGCTTCCAGGCGATGCTGATGCTGCCGGTGCAGAGACCACACCTGGAGAGCCACTAGTCCAGCAGAAGGAGGAGCAGAGCCTCTCGCACACAGGGGAGAGGGGCTCAGACAGCGAGGACTACCTGACTTAGGGCTCCAGGCATGTTGGAAGCCAATCAGGCTGGGGCCATGGCCAGGGGCTGTGACCGTCCTCCTGGGGGAGACGGTCACAGCCTGCCTCACCATGTTGGCTCTTCTCCTGTTTAGCAGCAGGGTCTGCAAGGGGGAAGGTAGACCCGCCTGGAATGGCACAGGTAGGGGAGAAGAAGGGCGGCGAGAGAGCAGGCGTTCAGGCTGAGCTCCTGTTGGACCTGGGCGGGTGGACGGCCTTGGGGTCCTGACTGTCGTCTTGTTTTTCTGTGGCTCAAATGCAGGATTAAGATGACTGAAATTGGAGATTTGGAGTCAAGGGGGAGACATCTGCTGATTGAGCCCGGGACAGCACAGGGGCTTCTATACCACATGGCTGTTTGGGCGAAGGGGCCCCCATACAGATGTTGCTGCCTTTCAAAAAAACGTCAGATCCAGGGCCTCCAGAGCTGACTATGAAAGGAGGGGTTCCTGGCTGCCCCCAGGGCCCTGTGCCAGGGAGGGGCATTGCTCCTGTTCTAGCGTCCCGTCCCACCTGGGACGTGGCCCTTCCTGCTGTTTGTGGCTTCTTGTTTCATGTGCTCCAGGGACAGACCCCTGCAGGGGCGACTCTAAGATCCTGTACAAGGCTGAGTTTCTGTGGTTCTCTGATAAGGAGAGACGTGTGTCTGGACCTGAGCTCTCTGCGGTCTTCCCATTTGTGCAGGAGCTAATCCCCGGGCACAAAGGGCTGGACGGGAACCAAACAGCCAACGGAGGTGCCTGGCACATAGGGCGGCCACCGAGACAGTGCTCCCCTCACCCCCCAAGCCTCCCCTCCCCGAGGCCCCAGTGCGCTCGCTACCTGGGGCTGACAGTCCTCGCCACTGCTGCGCTTGTCCTCGGACTCGTGTCCTGCCTGGCAGATGCAGGAACTGTCTGACTTCTGGAAGACCCTGTTCAGGCCTCGGCATGTGCAGTGGGAGGCACCTGGAGAGAGAGAAGTCCCCAAGCTCATCACAGGCTCCTGACAGGGAACCAGAGACACGAGGCAGCCCGGTAGGGCAATCAGACACCTGCCTTCATCAAAGTACTGACCTGAAGGGTCTCTGAGGGGAAAAATGAGCTCTTCCAAGTCTGACTTTGCATTAGAATTATCTGAGAAGTTTTTAAAAACATTTGTCCCCTTTAGACCAATTAAATGAAAATCTCTGAGGGGAGGCCGGGACATCTACCTTTTAAAAAGTTCCTGGAGACCTTTACTGTGCAGCCAGGGCTGAGACCTAGCCGTGCAGCTGAAAGTCCCTGGCACCTGTGGAAGGCGCTGTTCCTACCAGGGTCACACAGAACCTCGGGGGTGCAGGGGGCCGTCCTGAAA
This sequence comes from Camelus ferus, assembly GCF_009834535.1. Classification (NCBI taxonomy): domain Eukaryota; kingdom Metazoa; phylum Chordata; class Mammalia; order Artiodactyla; family Camelidae; genus Camelus; species Camelus ferus. Next base: position 24,614,299 of record NC_045709.1, read on the forward strand.
GGCTGGCCCAGGCTTCTGTCTCTAGGTAACGAAGGGGCGAGATCTGCAGACTGAAGGCCCCTCGAGACCTTGAAGGATGGCCTGGAATGCGTGGACGGAGCTGGGTAAGGAAGTTCGGGTTTTATTTGATTGACAAAAGGAGCCCAGGTGGATGTTCCTCTGGGAGAGGCAGTTGTGGGGAGGTCGAGACTGGGACCTTGCAGGGGACTGAGGTTCACTGTGGTTCTGGCCTGTTTGCCCCTGTTGGGATTGACGTCTGCTCAGGGAGATTAAAAACTAATCAAAGTTTAGCCCCTGCAGATACCACTTGGACATAGTGCACAGTAGCCAACAGATCCTCAGCAGAACTTGTTGACTGAATTGATTAAGGCTGAGATTTTTTGCCAACATGGTTACAATCTCCCCCTGCATTCCCAAATTTAGGGACCATTAACAAGAAGGAGAATTATTTTTACTGTAGAGAAGGATGGAAATTACTCAACCCTGAAGTGACACAGGGGGTTTTCTCCCACAGTCAGATTGTCAGCTCTCTCCACTACCCTGAAGGCTAGAAAGTGCTTTGGCCCATCTGGACCCGCCCCCCCTGAGTGAGACGTGGGCCCCATCATGATCCAGGGGTCTTCCATGTCTTCTCTTTGTCCAGAGCCGTGGGCTGCAAACCTGGGAACCTGGGTGCCGGGGAACTTCTTGGGTGAAGGAGTGACTAGGTGGGTGAAGGAGTGACCAGTTATGAGACCTCACCCTCAGTGTTTTATAATTCAATTATATTAATTTCCTGAATAACAATTTTTTAAAAAATTTTTCTTTTGCTAAAGAATACTTTGAACAAAAGTCTGAATGCTTGGTGTGGCATTCATGCCTATAGATTCGACCACAGATCTTAAAAGTATCATTTTAAATCTTTCCCCCACCATCCCAAGCCAGTGGGATTCTACTCATCCTCAGGTTCCTGTTTAAATACGTTTCCCAGAAGCTTGCCCTGATCCTGCCCTGCAGAAGCAATTTTTTTCTGATTTTGAACCATCCAGACCTTTAGGCTCACTTCTTGTGGCGCTGACACTCCTGCTAGTTCTTTTTGTGTTTTCTTCCTTCTTCCTGTGAGAACTGTCTTCGTATCTTTCACAGTGCCTCTGTGGCACTAACAGTTGGAAGCTAGTGTTTGTGGGCTGACCTTTAAATATATTAACTGAAAAACCCCCACCTCATCCTGAAAGGGAAAGAGGCAGTTTACAAATGTGCATGTACCTGCCAGACGTTTTTCTACCTTTGGCAGAGTAGCTTTTTTCAGACCCATCTTCCTATGACATACAACTAGAAAAGCCAGAAAAAAATACAGAAAACTTCTGTCTGAAGGCATAAAGAACTTAACTAAAGACTTAAGAAAAAGGGCGGGAACACCCAGAGGACCGGCCCACATTTGGGACACACCCCCTGAAAGCCGCTGGACTCTCAGTTGACAGGCTGAGATGCGCACAGCTTCACGATGGCCCTCGAGGCCCTGGGGACACCGAGAATGGGGGGTCTCCGGTCAACACCACGACCTTCAATTCGAGCCACTGAAGATCTGCAGTCAGGGATGCACTGACTCTCTCAAAACCTGGAGCCCAGGACTCCTTTTCTGAATCCCTGATGAACTGAGGGCTTTTGCTGCTACTGTGACTGCCTTCCAAAATGAAAGTGACTCCTCTATTCTGGAAGGTAGCAGCGTCCAGAACTGCAAAACTTCTCTACAGTTTTCATTCACAAAGCCGAGCATCCAACTGAAACAAACAGACAAACAAAATAACACCCACAGCAACAAAACCAGACATGCAAAAAACAGGAATTGTTAAGAAATCCAAAAAAACCCCACATGTTCAATTTAGGCTCCCAAGAGATCCAAATATTGGAGGTGTGAGACATGACATATACTTTAAACTGCGATTTGTATGTTTGATAAATCAAACGACAAGATGGAGAATTTCACCGGGGGAATAGGAAACTATAAAGGAATAATAGAAAATCCAGAACTGAAAGATTCAATAGCAAAAAATAAAATATCGTTAGATGCATTTAATAGCAGATTATATGGAGCTAAAGATAAAATAAAGTGAAATACAGGTCTGAAAAAACATCCAAATTGAATCTCAGAAAGAGAACATAAAAGATGAAAAATGCAGCAAACAACGCAAGAGACGTGTGTGGTAAGAAGAGGTAACATGTGTAACTGGAGATCCAAAAGGAAAGGGAAAAAAACAAGGCAGAGTAAATATTTAAAAACATAATGGCTGAGAATTTCACAAAATTAAAATACATCAAACCACTCAGGAAGTACTAAAGGAACTCAAGTAGGATTAACTCAAATAACACAAACAAAATTTGCAGGAAAAAACCCCTCAGTTTTATTCTTAAAAATCAAAGACAATGAGAAAATCTTAAAACTACTCAAGAAAAAGTACATTTAGCTGCAAAGAGCAAATATAGGTGCTTAAATAAGACTCCTCAACAGAAACAATGGAAGCAGAGGCCCTGGAAGCGTATCTTTGAAACGCTGAACGAAAATCACTGTCAAACCAGAATTCTAGCTCAAGTATGCCTTACGACTAAAGCTGAGGAGACATCTTTAGACAAACAAAACATCAGCCGATGACAGTTTAAAACCCTAATAGCATTTACAATGGCATCAAGATACACGAAACGCCCAGGAATAAAGCTGATTCTACGTAGGTGTAGACACAGTGCTGTTTTCTTCATTGTGCTCTGATCAGGCTTCTCAACTTCCACAAGATGTCCCACTCTAGTTAATACATTTTCCCTTTCTGTTTTCTAAAAGCGTTGTTGACTTCTTGTGTAGGACATGAGTTAAGAGTCAGAATTCACTGTTCCTAAGTAGATAGCCATGGCATGGCCCTTTTATTGAGGAAACACTCATGTTTGTCATCAACCACACATCTTATATATAGCGGGTCTGTTTGAGATCTGTCCTGTTCCGTTGGTCTTTTACCCTGTCCTAGTCAATGTAGCTTTATAATAAATCTTCATCAGTACTCTATGTCTCCCAACTTCATTCTTCTTTTTAAGATTGTCTTAGCTATTTGTGGCCCTGGAATTTCCACATAATCAGATCATATCCACAAAGACCATTGCTGGAATTTCTATTGGGTGGCATAGAATCAACAAATCCTTCGGGAGAGAGATGGTATCTTTATTATATTAAGTCTTCTTACCTTTGAACGTGGCTTAACTTTCCTTTCATTTGTGTGTTCTTTATTTTTGTTCATTTCGGACAGCACTTAGACAGGACAGTACCTGGTAATTGCGCTTAATACTCTCCTAGAGAAAGTCCGCCGACGTTCAGCCTCCATTAGGGGGCAGGTCTGCAACGAGCTAAATACGTATGATGTGGATGTCTTCAATTCCCCATTGTGGGACTATCTGGTTACTTCTCCTGCTTGCACAGTGGAGAATGGCTCACAGCAAAAACCACATGAAGACCACCTCTTTGAAATGAGGGAGGTGAGGAGTCAGCAAGGAGCCACTGGCCCAGGCCGAGAGCTGTACTGACAGCTCTGCAGCTGCCTCTACCGCATGGATTCTAGGATAGGGACGGGCTTGGGGCCTCAGCAGCGTCAGACCTGGACTGGACAGCCTCAGAGCGGAGATCCAGCTCCCCGACCAGCATGGTGCTGTGGAGCAGGTGGCTCAGCCTCTCTGAGTGTGTTCCTCACCTCACTCATCTACGTGTGGAAGTCACTGTGTGGACTCTTACTCTGTCCACACACACCACACCGAGACATAGTGTGGCTTCCGTAGAACAACTACACTCAACGATATGGTGGTTTTCTGAAACCACTGACCCTCAAAGCTGCAAGGGAAGGAGAACTGGTATATTTGGAGCTAGTATCTGCAGACAAGAGCAACCAGCCAGCTGCAGGCAGGCAGGAGCCCTGAGACTCACCTGGTGGAGAGAAAGCAGAGCTCCCGCAGGGGAGGCAGCCCTTCTGGCCTGGATGGGCACTGAAGGTGCTGGCGGGGCAGGGCAGGCAGTCTCCAGCTGCCCCCGCCTGGCTGCTGTTTCTGAAGGTTCCCGAAGGGCAGGGCCTGGGGCTGTGAGTCCCGGCAGGACAGTAGTGCCCCGCTGGGCAGGGCTGGCTCTGATAACTCTCTGTCCCTGGAGGGAAATGAGGGGAAGTTCTGAGCTACAGACTCCAGCTAAGGCAGGGTTTGAGCAATGGCAGAGGGAGTCCAGTGGAAGAATGACTTGCTGGGGGATGTGTGGAGGTGCAGGGGAGACAGCAGAGCAAATACAGGGGAGAATCTAGATTGTGGGGAGGACGGTGGAGGCCCTGAAACCGTTGTACCTATCCCCCACTTCCAGCAGTGCCCTCCCGACACCCGAACACGCCTCCGTCTCTCTCCGCAGACACAGGGCAGTGTGCCTGGCATCCCTCACAAGCTGGGCAGCCATTGTCTTATTTTCAGGAGCACCTGGGCCGCAGGCTCCAATATGCTAATTTGTGTGGTGTTGTGCACAGACTGTAATTTGTAGGTCTTTTAACCTAACATGAAGACAGATGCGGCAGCTGCCTGCTCTGAATCCTCCTCGACCTGTGTTGTCCCTGTGTTCTTGGGTCTTTCTCCGTCAGGTGGCTGGCCTAGCCGAGAAAAACTACAGGCCTGTCTCCCGGCACACTCCCCAGGACCCTGAGGATCTCTCCCTGCCTGACACCTCCACCACCTCACCAGGCTCAGCCCAGTTCTGACTCGAGGCCCAAGCCCTCCCTTGCTTCCCAAACTCACCCTGGTGGCAGCTGAATCCGGGGGGGCAGGGCTGGCAGGGCAGGGCGTCCAGGGCCCAGCTGCGGTAGGTGCCCGCTTCACAGAGGCGGCAGCAGGTCTCCTCAGAGACTCTAAGGCCGCTTCCATTCAGGGCCTCAGAGCCCCCGGGGCACGCACGTGCATGGGTGCTGCCCGGAGGGCAGTAATAGGGAAACACGCAGCTGCGCAGAGACACAGACCCCAGACCCGGGTTTCAAGCTGGTTGGGTCTGTGTGTGCCATTGCTTCTCATCTCACTAGCAGAGCCCCAACACTCCCCAGGCTTGGGCCGTAAGCTGGCGGGGGGAGGGGAGACTCCGATGTTACCCTGGATAGGGGGCTCTGGGGTTGCCTTGTGTCTAATGGGGCCTAAGCAGGTCCGGGTGCCTTCTTGGAGAAGGCTGAGCCACGTCCAGGTGACCAGACTGGATTTCCTGCACTTTCACTTGCTAAATCTGACCACCCCACGCAGGATGGCCCTGGAAACCGATGAAGGACATCTCAGTGCAATTTGCTCCGTCATCCTCCTTCCCTGGGACAGAGGCAGGGACAACCAAGCAAAGGGTTACCTGTACTTGTCTCTGAGCCCTGCTGTTTGGCCTGAATCCTCCGGGAAACTGAAAGGGTGGACCCCTATTGGGAGAGCCTGGAGGCTGAGACATGGCGAGGAGCCTCTCACTGATGGGAGAGGGTACTCACAGCTGCCCGGGGCCAGTGTAGGTGGAGGAGCCAGCAGGGCAGGTGTAACCCCCAGGACAGAGTGGGGGGATCCCAGTCTGGGGTCCACAGTAGGAGCCAGCTCTGCACGTGACCTCAGCCACAGCACCTGCGGGAGGCAGGAACAGGCATCGTGGTCTTGGGGAGGTCCGGGTGGTGAGACCCAACCAAAGATTGGGTGGACCTTGGTAGGCTGGGCAGCTGGTTTGCGAAGGCAAGCAGGTGGCCGTGGGGTTTCTGCCTGATGTGCCCTGGGCCTCCTGTGTGAGCTCCTGGCCAAACCTCAGGGGTGAAGGTGTGAGGGCTGGGGGCAGGGCTGGGAGGGAACTAAGGGCTGGCAGTCTCACCTGCAGGGCACTCAGACCCCGCTCTGCAGGGGATGGCAAACACATTTGCGTGGCTGCTCAGCTCAACCCCTGGGCAGTAGTAGCCAGCGGGACACAGCTCACAGTCTTCCAGCGATGATGCCCCTGGCTCTGTCCGAAAGGTTCCCGGTGGGCAGAGGAAGACACCCTGACCACCTGGACACCAGTGGCCTGGAGGACATGGGTGGTCTTCGAAGGAAGAGAGACCTGGGGCAAACGCAGCAGGCAAGGAAGCGATGCCTCACAGGGCCTCCTGATGGCCTCTTGACTCGCCTGCCCAAAGGTCTGAGCATCTGGCCAGGACATGACCTCTCACCTGGGGATGGGCAGTGGTACCCGGCAGGGCAGGGGAGGCATTCTGCCAGACTCTGGGCCCCTTCTGCTGCCAGGTAGGTGTGTTCAGGGCAGGCCTGAGGGTCTCCTGGGTTGGTCTCACTACCTCCAGGGCAGTAGTGGCCGGCGGGGCAGGGGCGGATGGCCGTGGTCCCTGGAAAGCAAGGGCTGGGCTCACATTCCATCCTCCACCCCGTGCCTTTCTCAGGACCAGCGCTCTTTGGGCTATGGCACAGCTGCCTCACCAGCTTGGCACCAGCGCCCGGCGGGGCAAGGCCCACAGTCCTCTTGCTTCTTGGCTCCGGGGGCTGTGGCCACAGTATGAGGAGGGCACAGGATGGGTTCTCCACTGCCCTCTGGGCAGTAGAAACCTGAAGCACAGAGGGTCATGTTGGGTTCCTTGGAAGGCAGGGAGGCTGCTCCACTGTGGCTTGTGGGGAACAGCACCAGGACTGTGGGGCGCATGTGTCCAGGGGTGGTCTGGGGGTTTCCACTGACCCAGGAGCTGAGAGGTCTGGGTGTCAGTCTTGGCTCCCCTCGCCTCTGCACTTGCCCAATCAGTGATCAGGTGCTTATCACATTAGATGCCACATACATGCGGTGCAGGTAATGACATACATACGCATATGCACATACCTCCTAGCTGTTCAACACCTGGGATCAACTATTTTTGGAGTCTGTGACACAAAAGATCCTTTGCCCGGCTGGGACTTGTGGTCGCTGCCTCTTTCACACACCACAGGCAAGAAACGAGCATGGTTACCTGGTGAGCACTGCTTGGCACAGAGCTGTCCCTGGGAACACGTGGTCTGGGGCTCCCTGGGACCTGGTGTTGTCACTTCAGAGGTCCCAGGTGGGCAGAAATAACCAGCAGGACATTTCCCCAACACCTGTCCACCTCTGGCAGCCAGGAAGAGGGGAGAGAGAGTGACACAAAGAGGATGGAGGGCCCATCTGACCCCAGTGCCCCAGCGCCAGGGGAAGCTTGCCCTGATTTTGGAGTTTTGCCTTTGACCTCTGCCCCGGGAGCACACGTGAATACATCCAGGTATACGATAGGAAAAGGATGAGACACCTCATCTAGCTGTAAAACAGGGCATGAGGCTTACACCCAGGGGCCCCGGGTCCAGCGCAGCACCCGAAGCCCCACCCCTGTGCAAAGTCCCGCAGGGGCTGGGTTCCTGGGTGTCTTCTCTCCACTGCATTTGTGGAGCCCCGGGGATAAAGAGCAGGACCCGGGCAGGGCTGCCAACAGCAGGACAAGCCCCTCCAGGAGAGGCTCTGTGGCCCTGCTGCACTCACTGTGGGATGAGGAGGGAGAGGACGGCAGGTGCTCCACCTGCTTTCCGCTCAGTCTCCAGGGAGCACTTGGGGCCTGCCAGGGACTGAGCCCTGGAGACACCCGTCTTATCTCCAGCTCTGCAGCAGGAGAAAGCAGGCCAGACCTCAGGACGAACTTCCCGAGACAGGGAGAGGCGCCTCCAGAAGGGGACCCTGAGGGGCCCTCTGCTGTCCCCTGGTGCGTAGTAGAGTCCACTTTGAAGCAGGTACACCCCTGTCAAACGTCTAGCAACTCCTCTTCTGATGAGCCCTCTTCCCAGTCTCCAGAAACTGCCTTTAACAAATGTTGGGAGATTTCCCTGGACCAGAGACCACCAGGGTGCTTTCATTTTGTCTGTGAGTCTCTGAATCCCAAGCATAGAGTCCTTGCAGTGATTCCTGCTGCTCCTTTGCACAGATGGGTAGGCCAGGTGCAAGTGTGCACGTGCCTTACACACAGTGGACGTGTGTAGGACATTCTGGTGGAATTTGGGCCCTAAGGCCTGCTCTCTGATCATTCTGTTTAAAGACACTATGTATTGTCTCTCCAGCCCAAGCAATTCCGAAAGCTACTCTCATGGTAGAGAATTCAGAAATAGGGGTGCAAGGAAGCACTGTCCATCTTTCCCCTGGAGTGTATGGGCAGGACACTGGTGTCAGCTAGAGGCACCAAGCAGTTCACTTGTAAGGAGCTGCCCCTGGTTTTGCAGAGCAGAGCTCTTTTCATTTCCTACGGAGCCTCCCTCAGTTTGAATATATTTTATTTTTAAATCTAGATCTGTGCTGATTGTCCTGGCTCTCTTTACCTGTTCAGGCCTGTGTGGCCAGGTGGGACTGTGGTCTCACAGAAAGCCCCAGCCCCTTACACATTAGCTCCCCTACCCACAGTCTGGGGGCCTTGGGGCAGGCCCGGGGACACCCATGGCCTCTTCCCCCAGAGGGTGCACTTTGCTGGCAGTGGCAGGTGAGTGACTCTGGGCTGTTACTGACCTGCAGTAGTGACCAGGGGGACAGATGGAACAGTCACCCTCTTCCCGGAGGCCCAGCGTGTCCTGAGGAGTGAAGGTCCCTAGAGGACATGGAGGCGGGGACCCCGTTCCTGGAGGAAGGGGAGCAGCTAGTGAAAATGGGCAGCCCAAGGCTCGGGTCAGACCCGTGCCTCTGGACCTGCCCGGGCCCGTCAGTGTCCTGCTGCCCCTGATGGTGCTGAGTTTCTCGTGCTGCTTTCCCAGAGCCGATGAAGTGATGACACAGTGGTGACCTCAGTCTCTCTCCCTGTGATTATTGTCTCTTTATAAGAGTAACTCCCTGGTGGAGGGTTTTCAGATAGCAGTGAAGCTATTTTGGGGAGAGGGGCCATTCATCTAGTCAATGGGATCACTGAGCTGCCTACCGTGAATCAGACACTGTGGGCTCTCTGGGACTGAGCTGGACCCGCATCTGTCCACACATCAGCGCATCTCATTTGAAGACTGCCTCCTCTCTGACCTGCCCTCTGTCCTCAGTGCCCTGCTGCCTGGCCTGGGTGGGTGGGTGTGCCTGTGCTAGTTCCATCCTCCTCCAGCTCGGCACCCCCCAACGCCCTCACATCCTCAGCCCTCATCCTGGGGGTGTCCTCTGGCTTTGCCGGTCTCAGTGTTTTCTTGTGCACGTGGGCTGTGCTGGTAGGTACCAGTGCATACGCCTTGAATGGAAATAGAAGGAGGAATTTCTCGACAGGGTAAAAGGTTTACAGGGAGCAGCTAGATCTACTGAAAAAAATCTGACCAGGAGTGGGAGTAAGAAGCTGAAAGGTGTGAGTTTAGTTTGGGGCCGTTGAGAGTAAGAGAGTCAGCACCTCAGCAAGGGCGGGTGAAGGTCTGTGTGGTGGGCCTGAGAATCCAGGGCAACGGTGCTCCTCAGACAGGGGCCATCCTCCCTGCGTGTGTGTGTGCGTGTGTGCAACTAGTACGACATGTAATCATCAGGACAACAGCCCAGGTTGTTTGAACTTGGGACATTCTAAATATTCATGGGTAAGAGGTCGCTCATTAAAAGGGGCATACCTTTACACCGTACTCATGGGAAGAACAAACGTATGCACCACCTGTGGATCAGACCCCTGTAATGTACTCACCCTTCTAAATTGGCAGGACTTTCTCCCCCGTTTACCTAATACATGATGAGGATTATGAACTTTTGTGGACACCTACTTGTCTGCTGGGCTGCCTGAGGACGACATGTGTGTGTGTCTGTGCGTGTGTGCACGCATGTGCATTTGGGTGCACATCCTGTGTGTGCATGTTTGTGCATCTGTAGGCGTGTGTGCATGTGTGAGCTGTGTGCTCCTGTGTCTTGTGTGCATGTGCACTGTGAGAGTGTGCCTGTGTGTATGTATTTGCATGTGCATGTGTGAGTTGGTGGGAATATGGGCTCGCGCAACGTATGTTCTGGGTTAGCAAACTGGTGGTCATTGTGGCTCTGCTGTCTTACTTGCTGCTTCCCCAGTGCCCTGTCACCACCACAGGCCCTTCTCCCTGCAGAGCTTAGCAAGCCCTCCCTAGATTGTCGACCCAGATTGGCACGGGCGATGACAACTGTTTGCCATCGTCTCTGGTCCAGGTGCTCTCTCAGGGGCCCTGGCTGAGTGTGGGGAAGAGGCAGGACACTGAGCATGGGTGAGTCAACTGATGGAGAGAAGAGATGCAACGGTCTGGGTGGGAGGGTGAGGTGGGGTCGGGGGAGGGAGGACAAGGGCTGTGAGTGTGCTCTTCACTGTCTCCCCATTGCAAACCAGGGATGGACTTTGAATGAAGGAATGGATAGATGAATGAATGAATGAATGAATGAAAGGGAGGCATGGAGGGAGGGAGGGAGAAGGGGGAGTTGGAGCTCCTGGGCATACCAGCTGGGCAGTAGGCATGTGCTGGGCAGAGCGTGGGCACTCTGCTGCCAGGATGTGGACAGTGAAAGCCAGCTGGACACTGCAGGCAGGCGTCTGAGCCCAGGGAGGGCTGGTACTCTCCTGGGTGGCACAGGGCAGGCCAAGCAGCCCCTGGTTGGCAGAAGTGACCCTGGGAATTGAACAAAAAGTAGCACCTCTGAGAGCCAGGCTGGGTGTGGTTTGGGTGCCCAGGGGCTTGGGAGGGTCAGTGCCTTATCCTCCCTTCTGGTTGGTTCAGGCCCTGGCGACTAGAGTCCGGGAGACCAGGAGGCTGGATGGCGCAGCTGGGGAGAGGATCAGGGTCTAGGAGATGGGGGAGTTGAGGTCCCTCTGGTGAGGCACTGAGAGCTGGCCAGTGGAGGGTTCCAGCTTGAATCCTGGGAAGGGAGCCCTGGCTTCCCCGGGGGTTGGTGTTTGGGCCCCCTCCCGCCACTCCCCGGGAGGTACCTGAGGGCAGAGGAGAGCCATGGGGCTAGAGGCACTGGGGTCCGAGGGACATTCAGAGCCAGCCACACAGGAGCCAGGGGGAGAGCTGAGGCCCAGGCTAGGGCAGAATGAGCCAGCTGGGCAGGGCCTGCAGCTCTCCTCAGAGATGCCACCTGGATAGAGAGGTTCCCTCAGGGAATATCAGCCCCTGAAGACAGACCTCCCACTGCTCGGTCACCGATGTCCCCTGGGGCCAGAACGGAGCCAGCACAGTGTGTGTCCAATGAAGCAGCTGTTGGCCGGGACCTCCCTTGGGCTGCCGATGGCGCAGTCTGGCATTTTGCAGACAGAGCCCTGCCTTGGGCACAGCCTGTCCTGGGGGTGTAGGCCCTCACATCCACACCTAGGCACAGCCTGTTGCCTGGACCCCACCCCAGCCTGTGTCCATCCCAGTGGGAGCCCCAGAGACCCTGGCCAACAAACGGTCCTGTGGTGCTGTTTGTGTCTGCTCCTCGGGGCTGGAGGGGGTTCTGAGGGAGGAGCGGCCCCCCGCTGGGAGGGGAAGCACAGACCAGACACTCACCTGGGCTGCCCCTCGTCATTCCCGCGGGGCAGGGTACAGGATACAGAGTCCCCTGTGGGCAGTAGTGGCCACGAGGGCAGGGCCCATTGAGGGGGAAGGCAGAGATTCTCCAGGGAGTGGGGCTGGCTGCACCCCCCTCACAGTAGTAGCCGGCTGAGCAGGGTCCTTGAACATAGAGAGATGTAGAATGTTAGGGTGGCAACAGAGACCCAACCAGCTGCCTGCACTATGCAAAGCCCATGTCCTGCCCTTCCTGCCCTCAGTCCTGGAGAAAGACAGAAGTTAAAGTAGGAGGAAGGAAAAATGCAGGGGAACCAGAGATTAGTTCCACACGGAGCCCAGGGCGAGGGGTGACAACAGGAGACAGCAGTTGTGGGCACTGCTGCGTACAAGGTGCCACTCTCAGCTCCTGATCTGTAAGGACCACGCTCTCCTCAGCACCATTTTACAGGGGAGGAGACAGGCCCGTGAGGTTAGGTGACCCGTCCAGGTCTACACTTGCACTAAGTGCAGAGCCAGGGCTAGAAGCCCACTGGCACCTCTGGGAGCCCCGCTCTCGGCCACAAGGCTGAGGCGCCTCAGGAAGGCAGGAAGGAGCAGGCTTCAATGGAGGAGGTGGCAGGAGGCGGCCAGTCCGCCCCAGACCTATGCTGTGGTCCTGCCGAGGCACATCCTGGGGGAGGCTGTGCTCTGCTGGGTTGCCGTGCTTACCCTCGGGCTGCCCGTTGCCCTCCCCAGGGCAATACCTCCCTGAAGGGCAGGGCTGGCAGGCCCTGGAGGAGAGAGTGCCTTCTCGCGGGTTCAGGGTTCCCTCTGGGCAGGGAAGAGGAGAGGGCGTCCCTGTTGGGCAGTAATGACCTATGGGGAAGGCCGGAATGAATTAGCGCTGTGTCCTGGCCCCGCACGGCTCCCTGACCCCACAGTTGGAGGGCGTGGAAGAGGGCATGGGTGGGGTGCTGGCCCAGGAGGTGGGAGGAGGCCGGGAGGGCTTAGAATCCAGGCAGAGGGGCGGGGGCTCTGCTGGAGTCCTGTCTGGGGTGTGCCTGTGTGTGCACTTGTGCGTGAGTCTGTGCAAGTGTGTGCACACAGGGACATCAGATCTGAGGTTCCCGGGGTCGTCACTCAGTGATGAGTAATTATGTGTGTGGTCTGGCTCTACAGGGCTGAGAGAGGAAGAGAGTTTCTTGTCTTGGAGGAAGTGGGGTCATGTACAGACCCCAGTTTTCCTCTGGAGAAGTGGCTGCCTTTGGAGCACCCCCAGCAGGCAGCCTCGCCACCCAGATCGCTGTGGCGTCTTCTCTGGGGGCTTCCTGAGCGGGGCCCCTCTCCCGAGGAGGAGTGCTCCCAGGCCCTCTGGCCTCGCCTTGCAGACGGATGGAGGCCACCCAAGGACAGCAGCACTTAGCGGCAGGGCGGGGACTGGCCAGCACACCCTGCCTCTTGGGCCTGTGCTCTCTCCTCCGTAACTCAAGAGAGTCACCTCCGGGCCCTCGCTGGAAACTTGTGGTGAGCAGGAAGGAATGGCTGAGAGAGGCCTGTCGCAGACCGTGGGGCAGGACTGGCACCCCAGGGGGTGTGCTTCCTCGATGAGCTTCACCCCACGTCCTTCCTCTGCAGCACAGTTACCCCCACTTCATGGGTGGGCCGCTGGCTGCTGGGAGGGCTGAGGCCTTGCCATGAGGCATGGAGACTGGGAGAGAGCCGAGCCCCGGGAGACAGGGGTCCCACCTGTGGTGAACCCTGAGCTGCACCCTCCATTGTGGTCATGCCCATGTCCCTCTGTCCCCAAGAGACCGGCCTGAGGGCATTCACTACCTTTGGGGCAGGTGGTGGGCTCCACGGTGGCAGCCTTTTGGCAGTAGGTGCCCCCTGGGCAGGGCAGGCAGGTATCAGCTCCAGGCAATGGGCTGAAGGTGCCAGGTTCACAGGGCAACTCGCTGTGGGCCCCTGGGGGACAGCGGAAGCCAGGAGGACATCTGTATCCGTGGGTTCCATCAGAGGGTGAGGGGACAACACTGCCTCCCAGGCAGATGTACCTGAGAAAACGGAGAAGCGTGGCTGAACTTCCTCCAGCACCACCTTGGGGTCCTAGTCAGGCTGAAGGCGAGAGCCAAGGGTGGACTTTGAAGCCCCAGGCTATCAGGGCTGTGCTGAGGAAGGCCAGTGTGGCCACAGCCAAGGGCCATCCCTGGGATGAAAGGAGCTCCCCAGGTCCCTGAGATAGGAAGCTAAGCAGCAGGGCCTCAGGAAGACAGTTCTGGAAAGGGTCTGACATTTTCCAGAGTAAGCATGACTTCCCTCTCCAAATGTTCTCTGTCCTCAGGGCCCCTGAGCAGATGGGCCAGGTCTTCCTTTGCACAGGACCTGGCCGGAGCTTACTGGTGCTCATGGCCAGTCTCCATCCAGCCCTTTGGGCTATGCGGGGGATGCACCTGAGTCAGAATCTCAGACACCTGTTGGCAGAGTGTGTTGGCCAGTGGGATAAAAACCAAGGCCTGGCAGAGGCCACAGAGTGTGTAGAGGCCACCCTGGGGGCGAGCACACCCAGAACTCCTTGGACCTTGGAAGGTTAGTGCTGTGAGGGTCAGTGAGGGTGTGTCCAGTTCAGCCCCGTATCTGAGGGATGGCACACTGGAGGCCCACATGCCTCAGGGAGATAGTCACCCTGACCTGGGCTCCTCAGGGGGTCTGGGGAGAGATCATGGGAACTTAGGATTGGTATGACTTGAGGAAAGCCTAAGCTGGGGATGCCCCTCCCTCCTCAGGCCACTGCTCACCCTGCATCACAGGTCCCTGCCTCCAGGATGTGCGACAGCCCAGGATGGCTGCAGTAGTGCCCTGCAGGGCATGGCTGGCACTGGAGCCCACTGGCCAGGCCTGGAGCAGAGGAGTAAAACCCAGGCAAGCAGGGCACTGGGGAGCCTGTTCCCCTGGGGCAGAAGAAGCCAGGGGGGCAGATGTCATTCCCAGAGAGTCCAGGAGCCTCCACCACCTGTGCATCCAGAGAGAAGGAAGAAAGGACATGAGGGCAGGGCTTGGTCCCAGGCTGCAAACACCACTGCTGGCTCCTGGGGGAGAAGACGTGCGGAGTCAACTTAAATGAGGCTACTTTGCAAATAAAAATGTTACCTGCAAAATCTCCCTTAATTAATATGTGTTTTTAACTGTGCCAGCGGAAGCCTGGGAGGCTGGTCTCGGACATCTGGGAGGGGCCTCTTACTTCCTAAATCATAGTGCTGACTCAGTGGACGCCCCTCCCTCCCTGGCTCATCTCCCAGCCCAGTCTCCTGTCTGGTGTTGCTGTGGAATCAGTGACTTCCAAAAGAAGGGGCAGTCTCTGTTCTAAAGAGGACGCAGTGCCCAGAGAGGGCAAGGGGCATGTATGCTCACAGTCACGCAGCCAGTCAGTGACAAAATGAGGATCAGAGACAATTAACCAGCACACCAGCACCCATCTGTCCATCTGTCTGTCCAACATGGGTCCTCGCATCTACCTGCCTGACTGACTCCACTGCCCTGCTCTGCAGAATAATCTAACATACCGATGGTCGCTTTCTCGCCATGTGGCCTTGAAAGTCCCTTACCCCATGGGTTCCTCAGTTTCTTTCTGCCTAAATGGGGTCACCCTGGGGCCTCCCACGGGGCCACTGTGAGGCCTGCAGTTTCAACGCGTGTACAACACATGACGCTGCCAGCACGTGTGACTTGCTAATATTGCCATGTGTCTCAAGCCCAAGTTGCCATGTACTGGAGGGAGAGCAATTTAAAAGGAAAAAAATCACTGCCATTATGATGGCCAGTTGCCAAGGGTTGTGAGACGCTGCTGGTCTCAGAGACGGTAAATGTGAAAAAGTGGCCCATCTTAGGGTCTGCACCAGGCTCTGCACAAGGCCCTGGGGACACTTAGGTGAGGGGGGCCCTGCCCTCGGGGTGCTTCGACCCTGGTGGGAGAATCAGGCAGCTCAGCAGGCACCTCAGCCAGCTTTGTGGTCCAGTACACACATGGGTGTTGCAGGGCGGACTCTGCCGCCTGTCTGGGGTGCTGTGCCCAGCTCTTAGTACCTTGTGTTTGATGGGGGTGGGAGACACTGCTCCCCCTGAGCAGTAGTGGGCGGAGTGGCAGAGCCCCGATGGCTGAGACAGCCCTTCTGATGAGCAGAACATCCCTAGAAAAAGCAGACCCAAGGGGCAAGTGACAGAGGGACTTCCCTCACCTCCCTCCTGCTCTGGCAACAGCCCTGCCGCCCCTGGGCTGTGCCCCTCCCACCTCCCCTGCCCCCTCCCAGGGTGCTGCTCTAATGGCCAGACACTCGGGGAATGAGGGGCAGTCCTCTTTCTCCAATAATACCAGGCCTCTGAAGGGGACATGGGTTGGCCTTGTCCTGAGCCCTAGAGGGCATGTGGGCTGGACTGGGGCACAGGGCAAGAGGAGGCCCTGGGAATCCAAAGGACGGTGGGGGCTGTAGGCCTGTTGAGGGTTGGCAGGGCCCAGCCCATGTGTGGACCTGACCTTGCTGTCCTTGATCCGGCCACTGGGCTCGTGAGGTGCTGCCGTGACAACATGGGCCCAGGGGACCTTTCGCTAGCCCTCCTACTTTTCCTCATTCTCTCCTCAGTTTCTCAGCCTAGGCTTCCCGAGGGCCCACATCAGGGTCCACGCACCTGCTGGGCACAGCTCGCAGTCCAGCTCCGCAGCAGCCCCTTGCCTGGGCCTAAATGTCCCCCGAGGGCACGGGTGGGCAGTGGCGGAGTGGGAGCCGGGGGGACAGAAGTAGCCCCGGAGGCACAGTCTGGGGCCACTGGCCAAGGGGCCTAGGGGCAACGGCAGGGTCAGCCTGAGTTTGTGGTGGGAGACTCAGGACCCCCAGGCTCTGAACCTGCCTTAGCCCAGGCCCTCAGTCAAGGTGCTTTATGCTTTGTCTAATTTCTGGGCTTGCTAGCTGCCACGGGCCCCTCCATGGCTGACTGTCTGCATTGTCCAGGAAACCTCCGTGGGCCCCTGAGATCTCCAGCCCCCAGAAGGCCTGTCTGTTGAGCATAAGCCTCCCTTTCTCTAGGACATGGCATTTGCCCATGCTGGTCATACTACGGCCGCCCCCCTGGGCTTGCTCAGTGGCTTGCGGACCCCACTGCGCAAGCTTCTCTATCCTGCATTTAGAGATGGCCCAGGCCATCACCGGGGAAACTGAGTAGGGCCATAGCCAGCTGGATCCTAGGGGCTGGATCTCAGACTGTCCTGTCCTGCACCTTGTGCCTACCGTCCTGATGAGTCTCCATGTAGTGCCCTGTCCTGGGTCAAGTCCCTGGCAAGCCTTTCCCTCTTACCTGGCCTGTTTCAGGGACCCCTTCCTCTGCTTTTCTGTCGGTTGTCAAGGGCCACATGAGAATCATAGCACTATGACCGTGACAACCAAGTTCCTCGCATAAAAACTCCCAAGATACATTCTAAAGCCAAAGCTAAAAGAGCACATACAGGGAGGCATCAGGGTCTCCTGAGGCCCTGAGCCCACCCCCTGTGCTGGCTTTGGCAAGTCACTCCCCTCTCTCTCTAACAGGGGAAGTGAACATCTTGGTCTTCAAGCGGCCCATGGAGAGCTAGGTTCTCCCACCACTGGCACCTTGCCCTGGGGCCCAGTGCCCTGCTGCGGCCTCCTGCTCGGCCCCAGTGAGCCCACCTGTGCTGGAGGCCTCACAGTAGAATCCCGCAGGGCAGGGCTCACAGGAGTCCTTGGCCTCCTGGGGCTGGAATGTTCCGTTCTCACAGGGCCTTGGCTGGGGAGATCCCTCAGGACAGTAGAAGCCTGGTGGGCACCGGAAAGATGAAGGGGTAGCTGAGGTCTGGCCAGGAGGACAGTAATAACCTGCTGAGCACGGCCCGTCTGGGAAGCGTTTCCCGGCTCCTGTGGAGAGGGGGTGGAGACAGTGGGCCTGGCATCAGATAAGAAGGGAAAGGAGGAGAGGGGCTGAGCATGGCCATGGAGCTCAAGGCGCAAGGCTTTGGAGCCAAACTCTGCATCCCTGCTGGCTCTGCTGCTCACTGACTACGCAGCTATGCAGGGGGCCTCTCTGAACTCAGGCTTTTCATCTATAAAAGAGTAGCCTTATTGTGAGGATAAATGAGTTAAATGGCCTGTCTGGACACGTCCCATGGGGTCATGGAGCCAAAGTGAGAGTGCTGACTGAGGAACCTAGAAACACAGGCCAGGCTGAGGCAGTTGAGGTGTGCAGAGCCTTGCCGCCCTGGCTGCAGGGGATGGGCCAATGCCTCACATCCCCAGCCCTATTCTGGTGTGACACACTCAGGCCCTTGTGGGGGCCCCTGGGGCCTGGGGCCATTTGAGGGAATACACACTTCCTTTCTTCTGCTACCCGGTGTCATCACTACTTACTGCCCACCTCCATCTTCTGTAGGTAGTTTATATAGAAACGGAGTAGCCAATGAAAATTGACAAACTCTCATCACACTCTTCTCTTCTTCCTCTCTCCAACATGGCTACAGCTTTGTCCACCCTCTCATCTGTGGGCTCAGTCTTGGTGGGGTCCCCTGAAGTCCTGCCCCTGGCTGTTCTGGCCAGAGTCCCTGCTTCCAGAACAAGGCTGGTAACCTTCAAAGCCTGAAGCAAGCACTCCATGATTCCTCCCTGGGACACTCCAGAAATCAGGGTATTCCTGGGCTGGAGCACTCGTCTGTCTCAGTCCATCCCCTTCCCTTCTGTGAACTCACAGGGGCTGGGGCCAGGTCACCTTTGCCTGCCTCTCCTGCCCCCCTGTCCAGGTCTCAAGCAGTGTCCCTTACGGGGCTGCAGATTGGATATAATGTGAGGGGACCTGGGATGTCCACCCTCAGGGAAGTTAAGTGTCTTTGGGACCACACTTGTGGTCACTGGGGTGACCACAAAGGACATTGCAAAATCCCAGAGAGAGATGGCTCTCGTTACCTGAATCCGAGCAGAACTGTCCTGCAGGACAGGGGCTGCAATCCTCAGTGCTGCGTGCTCCAGGCCTCTCTCGGAAGGTGCCCCTGGGACATGGGTGCTGGGTGGGAGTCTGGGTACCCAAAGGGCAGTAGTAGCCAGCAGGACAGTCCACTGGCCAAAGAGGCCTGGTTTCCGGCTCCCAGGTCCCATAGGGACAGAACCTGTGGACACAGCCAGTGGGTAGTCAGGAATGAAGGATCAAAGACTTCTTTATCTCCAGGCTTCCTAGGAAGTAAGGCTCCTGCAGTGCTCCCAGGACGTGGAGGGTTTGGCAGAAGCAAATCTGAGGTCAGAGGAAACGGACATTAAGACAATGGCCTTCTGTCTCACTGAGTCTTGCGCGTGAAGCCTGCAGCCCTCCAGACCCTGCACTGGCTATAGTGTTCATTACGCTGGGCTTTGTGGGGTGATTGGGGCCTGGAGTGCTCATGGTCACTGGTTCCTGCAACCTGTCTGAGCCCTTCCGGCTCCAGGGGAGGGCAGGAAAAGTCAGAGGTCACTCGGATCGAGGAGGAGCCCCAGCCCAGTCCCCGCTCCTCACTTCCCAGCAGGGCACGTCTTGCAAAGACTCTGTCCAGGTTCATCCTGATACTGCCCTGGGGGGCAGAGCTGTGGCTCCAGGCTGCCTGGGGGGCACAAGTGCCCAGCGGGGCAGAGAGTGCCTAGAAAAGCCAAGAGAGACAGTTATTTCCTCTCAGGGGACTCCCCATCTCCTCCAGCCAGAACCCAGAACCGCCACTTCTTTCTCCCTCCATGTAAGTGTGGCCGAGGTGGGGTGCGTGATTCGTGGTGCCTATGGCACAGGACACTTCTGGGCGCCTCACACCTCAGTCCTACGAATGCCTAGAGGGGAGACAGGTGCGGGCGAAAGCCAGCCTTGTATGGAAGGGCCGTGTGGTGGAAGGAGTCAGGTCTGTCATGGCCGGGCTGAGAGGGGTGCAGGGACGGAGCTCCCCCCAGGCTTGGAGTCGGAGCCTCACTGGGTACGCAAGGCAGTCTCAGGCTTCCAAGTCAGAACCCTTCTCACGAAAGGTGTTCCCAGGGGTCCTAGTACTATGAGATGTTCCTCAAAACATAGCTTCTTTTGGGAAATGCTGCGTCAACAAAGCCCCTGGGAGACCCCGTGCTCACAAACTGAGGGCTCTTGATTGACGGCAGCATGAGATGTCAGGCTGCAGTGGGCTAATTTAGGCCACGGGAAGGGATGGGGCCAGATCAGAAAACTGTACTCTGTGTCCATATTCTGGGGGATGAAGCTGTTTTCACGCTTTCATATATTCACTTTGTTTATTTCCTGGGATACTTAATGAATGTTTTTGAAGATGCTGTCCTAGATTGGCTGTGCCCCAGAGTCGGGGCTGATGCCAGAGCTTACAGGTGGGGACTGTTGGTGGGGGGGAACCTCCTGGGCACTGCAGTGTCAGAGGAGCCTCGCCCTTGGGTCAGGAGCCCCTGCCCCTCTGACGCTGTCAGGTTGGAGCTTGGTGAAGGCAGGGACGCAGTGCCGTGCCTGGCACACAGGCGTTATCACGAGAGCTGGTTGGCAGGCAGCCTTCGAACGGGGTCACCACCGAGTGCTGTGCAGGCTGGGTCCCATCTCCCTTGCTGAGCTCCAGGCACACGAGGAGCCTCCCTAATGTATGTTCCCAGCCCTTTCCCAGCAGGCTCGAGTTCACAAGGGGCTGTTCCATTGCTGTTGGGCTATAGGGGCCTGAATGCACAGGGAGAGCCCACAGGGCGTGTCTCCCTTCCAGGCCGGCCCACTGCAGATCCCACAGCACCCAAGCCCTTCCCAGATTGTGAGGAGAGTCTGCCCTTACCTGGACTGTGCCCAGAGACAGAGGCCCTGGGGCAGAACCAGCCTCCTTCACATGGGGCCTCCGGGGAGCTCAGGCCAGCTTGGGAGCAGAACCAGCCGGCTGGGCATGGCTGGCAATCCTCCAGCGACGTGGCCCCAGGGATGGGCAGGAAAGAGCCTGCAGGTCCACACACTGTGGTCACCACAAGGAGGCCTCCCAGATGCAGACTTGTGGTGGCCCACCTCAGATTACAGAGCAGATTCTGCTCCGCCTGCGAGGCTGCCCAGCCTCCCAGCCAACTTGTCATGTGGAGTGCTGCACAGCTGAGGTGTGCCTCATCCCACGTCTCCGCTGCCAGGACCACTCACTCTCACTGTGTCTCTGCCATCCACCTCTTCTTGTGCAAACCTCCCCCGGAGAGCCTGGGCCCAGGCTTTAAGTCATCCCATTTATCACTGCACCCACTAGCCCCATGCTGTGTGGATGCAGGGTGGAAGCTGCCCTTTAAGAGCAGTTTGGGGGTTTCTTTTGTATCTTTCCCCAGGGGGCTCCCCAAGGCTGGGCCTCTACTCCCTGCCCCTCTTATGGGCCCAGAGCAGACCCCCGCACTGCTGGTGCTCATCCAACAGTGACTTACCAGCGGGGCACGGAGTGGGCCTGGGGCTGCCCTGGGAGCAGAAGTGGCCTGAAGGACAGAAATCTCCTGTGATCCCATCCGTGGGATTTGGGACAGAAGCTCCCTGAATGCAGTGGAATCCTGCACTGCAAGGCCCAGACACGGCCTCTAGGCCAGACAGGAGACAGTAGGAGCCTGTAGGGGAGACGAAAAGATGGGATCCCTGGACTTGAGGGGCAGAGAGATTGGGGCACCCCACATCCAGCTAGCAAACGTGGGATGATCTAATGTGCATTGCAGGCTGTGGCCAAAGCACCCGCATCTGAGCCAGGCCTGAGTCCTGCCCTCACTGGCCAGGGGTGATGTGGCTTAAAGTACCTCCTTACCTGGCTCACAGGGGGTGCAGTCTGACCGCTGGACAGCCCCTCTCTCTGGCTGATAGGTGCCCCTGGGGCAGGGGAACTGAGAAGCAAAGGAGGTGGAGGCAGGACAGTAATGGCCAGCAGGACACTCGTTCCCCACCACAGAGGAGGTGTTTGCCAGGCAGAAGAAGCTACAGAGAGGACAAGGTGGGAGAACGGGGCTCAGAGGGCTGCTGTGTTCCTGCAGCACAGAGAAGAGGGGAATGGCTGCCTTCCTCCCACAGCCTCAGCAGCTACCCCTGGGCTGCAGACACAGCTCTCCTGCAGCTCAAGGGACTGGTGGGAGGGTTTGCCTGGGGCTTAAATGGCTTAAATTGCAACAAAAGAGACCCAGGTTTGAAATTAGGAATGACTCAGCGATACCCAACAAAGAGATCAGAGACAGACACAAAGATGGCAAGAAGTTGTGGAAGTTCTGTGGCTTCTTAATGTCAGAGAAAACTCTTTAGGGAGCATCTCGTCTGACCACCTCCTGTAGCAGGAACGCAGACTGTGTGCCAGCTGCACATGCGGGCCCCTGGGATGCCTTTTAGCACTTACCCCTCAGGACAAGGCTCACAGTGGCCCTGGGCAGCCAGCCCATTGTGGGTGCCTGCTGGGCAGGGCCTGGGGGTACCAGTGCCTGGGGGGCAAAAGTGTCCTGAAAGGGAAACAGATCCAGCAGGTCAGGGCCAGGGAAGCCCCACTCCCTGGTGCTTGGAGCGGCCCTGTTCTAAACCCTACTCCTGGAGGGCCCAGAGGACCCTTGGCCTCTGTCTGGGAGGCAGCCTTGGAGCTTGCTCTTTCCCCACCTCCTCAGGCTCCTCCTCAGGCCAGCGCCCAAGGATACCTGCAGGGCAAGGGCCACTGGTCCAGTCCTCCAGGGAGCTGTTGGGTGCGAGGGCCCCACTGAGGCAGTAGAAGCCTGTGCTGCAGAGCCCAGAAGGGCTGGTGAGGCCAGAAGAGCCGCAGTAGTAGCCAGGCGGACATGGGGAGCAGGCAGCCTGCAGGAGATGACCCCATTAAGATGTACGACGACTTTTGACCTCAGGGGCAGTGCGGTTTGGCTGGATCCAAACAGGCCCTCTCCACACCCAGACTTTTCTCCAGACTGGGGTCTGCCTACCTCTGAGCTGAGCTTGAGACGTGGGCTGAAGGTGCCAGGTGGGCAGGGCTGGGGCACGGCCGAGCCCCTGGGGCAGTAGTGTCCCTGAGGACATGGGCCAGCTCCCTCTGCAACCAAGAGACAAGTCAGCCTGGTCACTGGGAAGGACAGGGTGAGGTGTGGGTTCTCTAGCAGCTCCACCTGCATCCCTGGTACAGGCTCTGGGCCCAGGGGGAGTCGGTCAGCTGTTTCCCAAGGCACACCTGTCAGTGGTCCTTCCTGTGACCACACCCGTTGCACCTGGCTATTCCGCTCCAGCCCATCTGCTCATACCAATGGGACAGAGGACACTGGTTGCCATGGGTTGGTGGCATCTGGAAGGGGCCCCTGAGGGAGGGGGGGGCCTCCCTGGAAAGCTCGTGCCTTAGGGGATGGACGGTGTCTGAGACCGAGGCAGGGGTTCAGCCAGATCACCACCCACTTCAGCTCTTGCTGCAGGACCCTTGGCAGACCTCCCTGTGCTGGCTAGTGCACTAACAGTTTTCCTAGTTTCTGGAGCTGCCTCGTGGTGTCTTCCCTTCTCCTCTCCTTCACCTCACATGGGCCGTGCTCTGAGTGGCCAGCCACCAGGGCAGCTCGTGGCAGAGGGTGGGAGGCAGCTGGTGGGCTGCTGCTGAGCAGACCAAGCTGTGGGAGCTGGGGCACGGGCTGTGCATCGGTGACCCCACCCCACAGCACCCGGGCCTCCCCGAGGGTGGTGTGACCCTTGGGGCTCACAGGTAGCTGCAGAGTGGCAGATAGCTGGACCTGGGTCAGTGGGCCTGACATCCAGCTTGGCTACTGACTGTGTGACCTCAGGCAAAGCAGACCCTATTCCTGAGCCTTAGTTTCCTTTTCTGTCAGAGGCAGGAGTTGGACTGGATCACAGAATTTTGTCCTTTGGGGCCTGGATTCAGAGCTCTAGGAACTCCATGAAACATAGTGAAAGTGTTGCCAGAGCTGTTCCAAGTCTTTGCTCAAAACATGCTAACCCCCACCTTTAGCAGGAGTGAACATAAATCTTTAAGTTGAAGAGTCCAGAGATAAGAAAGGAAGCTCCAAACAAAAAAACCCGGCTGGGACCAAGATGGCAGGGCATCTGACCTCCTCACACGCTGGCTTCACTACATCAGTGTATTGAATGACACAGCTGAAGGCGGAGGTCACTGGGCATCAAGGATAAAAAGGGGGTGGTGCCGCCTCCCCCAGGAAGCCCCGCCCCCTCCGCAGGGGACGAAGGCATCTGCCTCCCCATCATGAGCCTCACTCCTCCTCCCTTAGTCTTCACTCTTTATTATCAAATACCCCTCCTCAGGTGGTTGAGAAGCTGATCTATGAACTTAGTTCCCGCTTCTCCATTCTGTGGCCACTGAATGAAGCTTGGGCTGTGTCGATCTCAGATTCAATTTCGTTATTGGCTGCTCGAACCTGAATGGAAACAGAACCCTCCCCGGCTGAGGCAGAGAACCTTGGCCAGGCTGGGGCCCATATGACTTAATTTGGCAACAAAAGCTTTGGGTGTTTTCCCTGGACATGTTTTCCTGAAAGTGTGTCCATAGATTCCATCAGTTTTCAAAGGACGCTTGGTCCCTAGAAGACTAAAAACACTGGAATGATCTCTCGGCCACACATGAGAACTGCTTGGGAAGGTTATCAAAGTGACGTACCTGGGCTGGTCTACACCCCAGAAACTGAGACTGGTGGCCTGCTCCCCTGCCCCCACCACCCCCCGCACCAGTAGGTACTGGCACACCAGCAACTCAGATACACCACCATGGCACTTCACCATGGCCCTTAAGGTGAGCTTCCTCAGGCCTGCCCTGTATTTGCCCTCAGCCTGGCCAGTGTGGGGTATGGTGGTCCTTGGGGGTCCCACTGAGGATGGACAGTGAGTGGAGGAAACAATGCCAGGGCACTGTTCATTGCTGGGCCACAGTGTTCCTCCCACCAAGAACAAGAAGACCCCAAGAACACGAGAGGCCCAGGACAGGTGCCAGGTCTCTGGAAAGAACAGACTCCTCAGTTTCTCTGGGTGTACCAGTGAGTGAACGGGGGGCTTTGAATCTGCCCCTCGCCTCCCAGTCGAGGGCTTCAGGAAATGGGGCAGGGGCTCAACATCCATCAGGGAAGGGTCCATTACCTTCAGTGCCAGCTTCCGGGTTGGGCCGGGTGGACGCTCTGGAGCAGAAGAAGCCCTCCCAGCACTCTCCGCCAGCCTCTGTGGCATTGGCCCTGGGGCAGAACCTGCCCCCGTCACAGGCTCGACATCCCTGCAGGCTGCTCAGTCCAGGCACAGGGCCATAGGTGCCCGCGGGGCAGGGCTGCCAGTTGAGCTCTGTCCCTTCAGGGCAGTAGAAGCCTGTGAAGGGGCAGAGACGAGACTAGGGCCTGAGAAGGCAGAGAAGGGGAGGAAGCCTGGAGGAGGCCGGAGGAGGGAAAGCTCTGGGTGCTGGGCTGGGGCCTCTTTGCTGCAGGACTCCTGCCCAGGAAATGGAAATGTTCCATAAACTTATTATCATAATGTACAGCCCAAGCCTTTGCCTGAGGGGACTGGGGGGGGGGAGATAACTGCCCTGTAGGCAACTGCCCCCACTCCTCCCTTCTGCTTTGGACCCTCCGCTCAGTCAGCTGGGCTGGCAGGACACTAACCTCTCGGACACAGTTGTGGCCTCAGCCCTGGGACACAGTAGTGGCCACTGGGACAGATGTGACATTTCGTTGTGTGGATGCTGGAAGCGTAGGAGCCAGGAGGACACAGAGGGGGGTCAGCCATTCCTGGAGGGCAGAAGTGCCCTGGGGAGCAGGATCTCCCAGAAAGCCCCTCCATAGGGGTGACGAGGACAGTTCCTCCACTGCAGGAAATGCTGGAAAAGATATGTGCTCTCAACAGAGAACCATGGGCAGCAAATGGACTTTAAGCATGGGCCTGGGACCTTTCCTACCCTGCTCGCTCTGGGAGCCTCCCACCTCATGTCCTCCCACCCTCCAGTCTGGCCCCCGGAGGGTCAGCCTGGCTCTTGGGGTGGGATGGGTGGTGGCAGAGATGAGATGTGCTGCCACAAGTCTGGACACCAATGTCCTTCCAGTGACCTTGTGCAGAGCAGTCAGATCCCAGCACACAGCACTCAGCGCAGCCTGACCTTTGCAGGTCTACAAGTGGCCTGTAGGCCAGTGGGGGTGGCTCCGCCCTGACAGTAGGGATTTCCTCCTCTTGCTCTCTGGTAAGAAACCCTGAAACGGAACCAACTCCTCACTCTGTGGACGTGTCCCTTGTCTGTCAGAGGAGGCGAAGTGTTTGCCCACCCTGGGTGGTAGGGGGCTGGCCAGATTGGCGGGTGGCCACCAGGGCAGAGTTGCCCTCCAGAGCAGTCTTGACATCCTCCTGGGGTTCTGTTTCCTTCCTCAGACCAGGTTCCAGGTGGGCATCGGGCAGGGACAGAGGCGCCTGTAGAAGTTGGAGTGACAGATGAAAGAGGCTCTGTGCTCTGCTAGCTCCCTCTGGCCCCAGGGAGACCTTGGTCTGGGCCGGGCTCCTGTCCCCTGAGCCTCTCCCTCCAGACAGTCAGACCACGGAGGAAATGCGTCCTCGTCTCAGCTTCCAGAGGGCAGGGACCGGTTCAGTTCTGCAGTCGTCACTGAGTAAATGAAATACTTTTGCCACCCTCTTTGGTGAGGACCGAAGAGGGGAGGAACCCCCAGGCCTTTAAAAAACATCCTGGGTGGGGAGTAACTGAGGCATGAGGTGCAAAGGAGGAAGGGCAGTCACCCAAGTGAGGTTTCCTGAGATCCAGGCTGCAGGAGGGTTCTTGGAGAGGGGGAAGGCGAGGACTGTTGAGCAGAGTGGGGAGGGCATCGGGGGAGAAGGGGCCTGTGCTCAGCCCTGCACAACTCAGCACTGCCCTTCATTTAGGGGCCCTGTGGCCTGTGCTGGAAGAGGGGCTCAAAGCATGTGGAGACCCGCCTTTAACTAGCAGAGAGCTGGAAGGCAGTGGGCCTTCTGCCCTGCAGTGGTTGGCATGGCCCCAGAAGTGGTGAGGTACCCTCGAGGCAGTAGTGCCCGGCGGGGCAGAGGAGGCCCCGCGCCCCATCGGTAGGGTCCTTGCTCGTGGCTCCTCCCTTGCACCAGTGCCCTGCAGCACAGTCTCCTAGGAGAGAGGATGCCTTGTCAGCTGTTCCTGCCATGCCCTTCACTGGAGAACAGCACGAGGACCGTGGCCCCTCACCCTTTCCCCACACCCACCCGTCCCCTACGATGGCCACAGACCGCAGGAGTCCCTGGCCTGAATCCAGTCCTAGCAGCCCGGGGCCCTGGTTCAGCAAGGTCCTGAACGGGCCCTCCTCTGTTCAGTACTCAGCTCCTGGGTCAAAGCAGGTGTGGGGTCTGGGGCAGTTTGAGGTTTGCCCTCCTCAGAGACTGTCAACTTCCAGGCCTGGATTTTCCTTATGTATTAAATCATTTGCGGCCATTTTACCCAGAAACTGCCCAAACACCCCCTGAAAGTGACCCCCTCCTTCCCCTTCCCCAAACCAGCTAAGGGGGGCAAGGGTGTGGGGTAGGGCAGAGACACTAAAGACCCTCTGGGAGAACCCTGAACACAGTGCTGGGAGGGGTGGTGGAGGGGCCTCTGCTGAGAATGGTGACTGGGGTACACTTCTGCTCTGAGGCAGGCGTGCAGCGATGAGACACTCCCAATTCTGGGTGATGTCAGAATCACCTGGAGAACTTCCTAAAACCAGACAGCTGGGCCCAACCCCACACCTTCTGGCTCTCTGAGGCAGGTCTGGGGAAGGCAGTGGAAATGTAGTCCCCCTTCTAGTCCAGCAAGTCCCAGCTGCCCTGACCCCCATGTTGTCCAGTGGTCCAGGTCAACGGTGTTTCCCCTGAAGCATCTCCTCCTCAGCCTGGTCTGGGAACCACCACTCAGGCCCACCCACTGCCTAAGGACTTTTCTGCCCTGGAGGACATACCTGTTGGTGCAGTGAGCCCTGCCAGTGCACAGAATTTCCCAGCAGGGCATGGCTGGCATTCAGCGATGCTCCTTAGCCCCTTCCGAGGGCCATAAGTGCCCAGTGGGCAGCTGTGGTGTGTGGCTACAAATGTGCCCAGGGGGCAGTAGTAGCCTTGAGGACAGGGGTACAGGCTGAAGTCCTGGATGGGCCCAGCACTGGAGTCACAGTAATAACCTGGCCGGGAGTGAGGAACACTCAGGACTACCCCTCCCTGCCACCCTGGGACGTTTAGTCCTAGCAGGGTGTCCATGGAACCCAGTGCCCTGAGAACTGTGCCCCTGGAGCTCCACTCCCAGCAGCATCTCCTTTGCCAACCCCCCTAGGTCTTTGCTGCCTCTCACCTGCTGGGCACTGCCCACTGGGGGCCTGGAGACCAGCCTCCTTGCAGTAGAAGCCAGGCGGGCAGGCCTGGCACGCAGAAGGCATGGTCTGCTCCGGGAGGCTGGAGAAGGTGCCAGCGGGACATGGTGTGGGTCTGCACGATGCTGCAGCTGAGGGCACAGGGTGGCCTGGATAAGGGGAAGCCACCGGTCCAGGGAGTAGGCTTCTCATGGGCAGCAGGTGTGGACCCAGCCTCAGAGATGGGCCTTTAGGACCCATCTCTGCCCAAACTCCCTGATGCCCAGTCCCCTCTGCCACACACTTAGAGACCCCAGACCCTTTACCTGTGGCTGGAGGAGCATTACCAGGATTCATACCCCTGAGAGCTAATGAGGCTTCTGGTGCCACAAGGCCACAGCCACTGGTCCTCAGCTGTCCACACCAAATAACTCAAGCCACAGCAAACACCCCGGGTATATTTTAACCATGTCCCTCTGCAATGCTTCTCGGCCTCAGGCTGGACAGCCTGTGGCCCCTCTTCCCTCTGGCTTCCTCCCAATTGCCCAAGGTCTAGATGCAAATGGAGGAATAAGGTCTGTCAGCAGCCCTGGGAAAGGAGGGCGAGTGGGGCTGAGAGTGCAGCCCAAGGAGACACTCACGGCAGAAGGTTCCAGGGGGGCAGGGGCCCCCTGTCAGCCCATCCTCTGGAGCTGGGGAGGCTGCTCCTTCTGCACAGAAGTAGCCACCCTGGCAGGGCCCACTGGGTGTGGAGAGGCCTGGGGGCGAGAGTAGACTCACTATGAGAAGAGGTTGATCCTGCAGGGCAGGCTGGGGGCCGTGCACAGTGTCGGGCCTTGGGGGACTTGGGGCCTCTGGACTGAGGGTCCCACCAGCGGCCAAGCCGGAGTTGAGTGCCTTGTCCCGTTCTCCTCTCCATCGAGCACTGAGACGTGGTACCACTCCTGTCTCACAGGGGCCTGAGGCCCCTGCCAGCAAGCAACCAGGTTCAGTGGACTCGGGCTGGGGCCTTGGCCTCACTGTGCTCTCCAGGCTGAGAGGGACTGAGAGCTGGGGCAGGAAGAGTCTAGCTCATGTTTGGGTCCCCAGTGACCAGTGGTGTCCAGCCACAGTCGGTTCTCAGGAAGTGTGCCACAGAGCCCCTCTCTCTGCAGAGACCTGCCCTCCTCCCCACACTATTCTGTGTGACCCACCTGAGCTCACTCGACAGTGACAGCCACAGATTTATGCAGCACAGCCCTGCCCGTAAGTGCACCAAGCACACCGCAACATGAAGCAGGTTCAGGCATCAGTTCTCAGTTTTCAGAGGAAAACCATGGCGGCATGCTTGAGTCACACAGCTAGTGAGAGAGGGTCTAGATTCATGGCAGCTCTCTCACCACCCTGCCTAGCCTGGGTCACAGCATGATGTCCGGAGAGGGTGCTGGTCCTCACCAGAAGTGGCGCAGAAATATCCTGGGGGGCAGGGCATGGGCTCTGGGCTGCCCCTGGGGCAGAAGGAGCCAGCCGGGCACTTTCCCCCCGTGGCTGTGGCTGGGCACAGGCAGTTGGTGCTGGTGTAGTTGTCCAGGTCGAAGGGGCGGGCGGTCCACGCTGCTGATACGCAGAACCACCCTGAGGTGGAAGCCAGCAGGGAAGGGTAAGTGGTGGGGCAGGAAGGTGGGCAGTGGTCCTGGGGTTCAAGGGCCAAGCACCCACAGGCTGCAGGCCCACCCCTCCCAGTAGCTGTGCCAGGGGATAGCCTGAGTCACTCCAGGTCTGGGGACAGAAGGGAGAAGTGCAGGAATAAGTGGGAACTTCTTAAGGTACTTAGGGAAACTCACCTGCATCACAGGGCCCGGAGGCCTGAGTCAGATTCTCCTGCCCGCAGTAGTGGCCTGGGGGGCAGGGTAGACAGCTGTCCAGGCTCTGGGTGAGTGGGTCTGGATTGTAGTAGCCCCGAGGGCAAGGGAACTGGGTGGCATACTTGGTGCCTGAGAAGCAAAGTTCAGAGAAGAGGGTCCAGCTTGCTGGAGTCCAGCTGGGCCCAGGGCTGGGGCGGGAGACAGTGCCACTTGCTGCTGCGTGCACCCTCCTGCAGGGCCTGTCCCCTCACCAGTCGCTTCCACCGGACTTCCCAGGCTGTGTGGCACTGGGCCTGGGGTCCACAAAGCCACTTATCTTCCCTGTGGTCAACTTTACTGGAAGGCATGGGGCCAAAAAATTTATAACATATTGGTAATTTTAAATCTTTATTTTTTAGCCAACATAGATCTAATATGGAGTGGAAAGTAAAACTCTCATGAATTTGAAAGACGAGGCAAAGGAAGTGAAGAAACTCCGTGTTCAAAGCCAGCTTCTTTGGGCTTGGCCCGGGGGGGACCAGTCCTCCCCTGGGTCTTTGGGATGGGTGGCGGGAAAGTCTCAGAGGCAGAGAATGTCTGTGTGCTCCTCAGTTGCCACAGCAGTTTTCAGATTGGCAAGAGCCAAACCCTCTGGCCAAGCCTGGCCCAGGCACTCACCTCTGGGGCAGTAGAAGCCGGCGGGGCAGGGGTGCTGGCTGTAGGTGGTAAGGTTCTCAGGGCAGTAGTAGCCAGCAGGGCAGGGAAAGCAAGAGGCTTGGCCAGTCAGGTTGCTGTAGGAGCCAGCACGGCAAGGCTGGGGGAGGCTGCTTCCCCTGGGGCAGAAGTGGCCTTGGGGACAGGGGCCCCCCTGCTCCGAGTGGCCTGAGGAAAGGAAGGAAGCTGAGTGGGGGGTGCTAGCCTAGTCATAGCAGAGCATGCTGCAGCCTGGGGTGACCAGGGTGGTGCCACCAGGATGAAAGGGGGACCTGGATTTGGGTCAGAGGCTCAAGGGTTTTATAAAGAAATAATGCTGATAACTAATGTTTGCACATCCCCTTCCAGATCAAAACACGTGTCTTTCCATACATGTTATATCATTAGAGCCTCAGAAAACCCCTCTTTGGTAGGTGGGCAGTAGTAATGATGCAGCCTTGCTGGGGACGACGACCTGAGAAGGAAACTGACCCTGCCGAGACTCAGACCCTTTTCCTGACGTTGATTATGGTGCCCATTCGAGGACAGGCTCTGTGAGCGCTCACTTTGTGATAACACAGACTTAGAGAGCATTGCTTTCACATGTAGCTGTAATGGACCAGGAGGGCTGGTTCTGGTTTTGGTGGGTTGTCCTGGCTGAGCCACCTGGGCCCCCTCCATCACTCCAGCCCCTGCACGGGGGACATGGATTCCATTCTCTTGCTCCCCTCCCGACACCCAGAACTTAACCTCCCACCCAGGGACAGGACTTCTGCCTCAGGCGTTTTCTGGACCAGTGGAAATGTTAGAGGAGAGGGATTTTAAGGGCCCTTGCCAACGCTGCAGCTCTGCTCTGCGCCCAGTCAGACGTCCCGAGGATGAGGCACACCCACCGAGGACAAGGGCAGCGGCCACTAGAGGGAGCCCCTCTGCCTCACTCGTCCTGCTGGGGCGCGGAGGGTCTCCGGCCCCCACACTCAGCTCACCTCTGGGTGGCCCACAGGGCAAATTCTGGTACCCACTGGTCTCTGGAAGCTCCCTGGTCCTCCCTGGCCACCTCCTTGCAAATCTGTGACATTCCTGCCTTTAGGCCGATGGGGCTCTGATTCACGAGATCAGATGGCCGGGGTGGGCTTGGGGCTGCAGCTGTGACAAGAGCCCCGTGACTGCAGTGCAGGAAGGCAGTGAGCCACTCTGTGAGAAGCTGCTGGGCAGAGGCAGGGGGGTGGGAGGCCAGAGGGTCCAAGAGTAGCTGTCAGACCACTAAACACTCGGCCAAGGCTCATCTCCAGGCCTACCCTGCTCACACACTCCCCTGTCCTCAGACTGCCCCCACCTAGTCACCTCCCATCACTAGAATGCCTGCCTAACTCTGGGTGTCTGGCCAGGGCAGGGCCTGCTCCTGTCCTGAGAGGACCCTTACCTGTTGGGTTTGGGGAGAAGACTCCTGCCAAACAGAAGTAGCCAGGGGAGCAGGTTCCAGAGGGGGTAGTGAGGCCAGACGCACCGCAGAAATGGCCAGGGGGGCAGGACAAGCACTCAGAGGCCCTGGAGAGAAACATCCTGGGGAGACAGAGAGACTCCTGGGGAGTCGGGCCAGGGAGGTGTCCCAGGGCAAAAAGAAGATGGGTCAGGGGACCAGGCACTCTGAGGGTGGAGGGCTGTTCAGGCAGGGACATGCCTTTCTGGGGCCTTTCCACTTCTCCTCTGTAGTCTCCCTGGGATTCCTCCTGCTTACACGGTATCCAGGGCAGCATCCTGGCAGATGCCTGAGCAGGAGGGTGGTCTCTCTGTCTCTCACAACAGGCACCTGGTTACAGTTGTCCTTCTCTATCTTAATCTCCAATTCGAACTCAGGCTGTCTAGGGCCACAGACCTCTGGGTCTGGCAACTACAGTCAGAACACCCAACAGCCTTTCGGGCACTGGTTCTACTGCTGTCCCCTTGCTCTGGGGTATCCTCTCCCGGGGGGCTGGGAGTTTCCCAGAGGTGGGGAGACAGAGCACTGCTCTCAGGTGCAACACAGGCAGACATGCGGTGTTCCTAATGCTTTTCTTTCTCGGACATGACTTGTTCTCAAGCTCTCAGCAGTCGGCACTGCCTGCCTTTATTCTGGCCAGCTCTCTCCTTCCATTGTACTGCTAGTGAGGGGATTTCTGCCCTCACAGGCCACATGAAACTCCTGCTTTCGAAGACCCATGATCCTCCATGGAAGGGGGAGGGGTGTTGATGATGAGACGGTCAACACAGGAAGAGAACTAGGAAGAAAACAGTTCTGGGCTGACCCCCATGGGCCTGGGGGCAGTGGCACTCACCGATCCGAGAACGTGCCCATAGGGCAGGGGAGGGGCACTTCCGTTCCCTCTGGACAGAAATGGCCTGGAGGGCAAGGTCCCCCTGTCTTGGCACGGATATCTCCAACAGGGTGGGTGACCTCAGCTCCTGCCCAAAGTCAGAGGTGGGTGAGATCACAGAGGAGCCTCTACCCAGCCAGAGCTGTCACTCAGCAGCCTGTACCTCATGCATGCTCTGCAGGAGGACATTTCCAGGACGAGCAAGCTCAGTTTGAAAGCTGCAGAGAAGGTACCTCACTCCCCAGGTGGCTCTCAAGCCCAAGTTCTGCCCAATCCTGATCTCCATGGGGATGCCTAGTGGTGCCTCAGGTAGGGGTAGGGTCCGGAGATGTGTCCCCTTTTAAACTAATTATGGGTTATCTGGTTAGGACTCCAAAGTGGGGAGAAGATATCGGGATGCTGGCATTTGCCCTATCCTGGAGAAATGTAGGTGTGAGACAGGAGAGGGCTTGGGGGCTCCAGGTCCAGCTCGGGAAGGAAATCCAAGTGGCCCAACATAGACCTCTGCGACATTTGTTTTGGAGATCTGGTCCCATCTTGGCCAAGTTTTCATTTTCATTTGTCCCCTTATGGTTCGCTCAAGCCTTTTTGGTATGAGATGGGGCACATAATTATATCGATGATAAACTCTAAGAAGAGGGCTTTTGTACTGTTATGGGAAGAGAAAAGAGAGTGATGTGT
This sequence comes from Camelus ferus, assembly GCF_009834535.1. Lineage (NCBI taxonomy): Eukaryota > Metazoa > Chordata > Mammalia > Artiodactyla > Camelidae > Camelus > Camelus ferus. The sequence continues at coordinate 24,647,599 of NC_045709.1, forward strand.
GACTGCCCCCAAAGCCGCCGGATTTGTCTGGGAAGGCTGCGTGTGTGCACTTCTGCATGTCACCCCCGGACACAGGTGCCGAGGCTGGAGGAAGAAGACTGGGTGGCGTGTGTATGAGCACCGTGGCCCCACAGCTGCGTGAACGCCATCTCCACAGCACAGAGAGCACTGATGCGATGGGGGAGGAGAGACTGCCTCATGTCAGGAGACTTTCTGGGACAAGGGAGGCCTGGAGTAACGGCCTCACCCTGGTGTGCCCCTGGACCTGCTTGTGAAGCAGAAGTGCCACCTGGCAGAGATCGTTGGGCCGGTGTTTGTCTTATAAACACATGTGGGCTTGGTGCCAGCCTCGGCCGCACAGAATCTGCCCAGGTGGCACTGAGGTCACACGAGGTGGGCCTTGGTAGGGTCACTCCATCAGCCAGACGCAGTCTCGTCACTGGAAGGACATGGTGAGAAGTCCTGTTCCCTGAGGGCTCCTCCAGCCCAGGAGTTCTGTGATTCATGGTCTTATGGCTCCCCTTGCTTAGCTATGCCCTTAACAGCTCACTTGGCTGGGAAGTCTCCTGATGCTGACCTAGGAGAAAGCCTGTCTAGGGTCGGGCCTTCAATGCCCCCACCCCGAGGAGGGCAGCGGGTTGGAGCTGAGACTCAGTCTTCCCTGCAGGAGGCCAGTCCCACCCTCTCCCTTCCGGGCCCGTGTCACTGAGCCCATTCCTCCATCACCCCGACCTACAGAGCTGCTCTCCTGTGTTACGGTCACTTCTCAGGCTCAGTCAGGCTGTGCTTTTTCACTGCCTTCCTGGTCTCTGCTTTATTTAATTTCTACCTCAACACTATGCACTCCCATACTCTTAGTAGTCCTATCAGAAACCAAGTGATGTGATTTCCTGCACTAAGGAGTGGTGACACGGGCCTTCTGCTGAAAGACCCAAAGGCCCTGTCCTTAACCCCTGAGCCAGCAGGGAGAAAAGGTTCCCCGTGAGCTGCTGCTCCTCAGGCCCCAAGGCACAGCCTTGACCGTCTCCCCAGGAGATCCCATCTGCTCCTTTCTGTCTCCTCCTGTAGGATGTGGCCAGCAGCCTCGGGCTTGGTTTTGGCCCTGACATGGACTGGACATATCCAGAGGACAGGACAAGGGTAGGCAGCCAGTGCCCTGGGAGCAGCAGGTCCACTCTTGGTGGCTCTCTTGGCTGCTCTCTTGGCCTAGAGAGCAAAGTGGCTTTGGTCACCCTGTGCCCTGCCCACCCTGTGTGTAGACGGTTTCAGTAGCAGCTCTGCTCTGCTTTCCAAGAAGCCCACATACCTGAGCCATTGTTGTGCTGCCCGTCCACCCAGGGTATGGCCTCCAGCGAGCCTTCTGGACAGGTATGGCCCTCAGTACCGAGGTTTCCCCATGCCCCACTGAGAGGTCTTAGACTCTGTGCCCCTCCTGGACAGTAAAACCCTGGAAACAGAGGAATCACTCAGGCTGACCTGCTCTTGGGGGTAGAGCTCAGCTCCTTGACCTCCTGTCCTTGAGGGTCCTGCCACTCCAGTAACGGCTCCTGTTTTGCCTAAGCCCAGCTACACTGACTTGGGAAGACTTCCCCTGGGTTCTGTCCAACCCACCTTAGCCTCAGGGACTGAGGATCCCAGGGCCAGTGCCGAGGTGGCAGGCTGGCCACCCTCTGCTTGGTGCTTTTCCTGGCCAGTCATCGGGGAGACTCGGGGGCCCTCACCTGGTGCGCATGGGCCCCTGGGGGCAGCCTGGCCCGCCTCAGCGCAGAACAGCCCAGGTGGGCAGGGCAGGCACCAGCTCACATCTGGTGCCCCTTTCTCCGCATTCCAGGTGCCAGCAGGGCAGGGCCTCTGCCTGGGGTCCTTGGTGCCAGCAGGGCAAAAATGGCCAGGGGGGCAGAGGTCACCAAAGGGGAGTCCCTCCTGGAGGAAAAGGGGTCTGTCAAGGCTTAAAGTCAGGAGCAAGGGGGTTCTCTCGTGGTCCTGCCTGATTGCCTCTCTGGGGAAGCCTGCCTGGCTCAGCCTGGCCACTCCTGCTCCTGCATGTGCATTGGTCTGCCCTCTGGGAACCGCACTGGGAGTTTAACTTTGCAGAAAAATAAAGTGAACTGTAATATTAAATAGCCTAAGCAGCCCCAATCCCCTGTCTGTTAGATGAAACTATTGATGCAGAGCTTCAGCTGTGGTCAGGTAACCTGTCTGTCTGTCTTTCTGTATCCATCCATCCATCCATCCACCCGTCACCTTCACACCAGCGAGCACAACTACTCGTCATTATTAATAGTTCCCCAGCTCCCCCCAGGCTTGACATGGCATATCTCTGCCTAGACATTTTCTTATTACTGGGCCATTGTGGTGTTTTGTATATTTTTGTTTCATTTTGTTTTTGCTATTAACATTTGTGGTTTGAACATCTTTGCATAAATCACTATTTTTTCCCCTTTCAGGCTCCTTTCCAGATTGGAATGACTGGATTGGAAGATCTGAACTGCCTTGGGGCCCTTGCCATACACTGCCTGGGTACAATGGACTCTGCTCCCCAGCAGTGCCCGCCAAGGGCACTGGCAATTGTGTTTACTCTTGATGATTTGTAGGTGCATGTTGTGAAAAATGGCTTTGCTTCACGTGTCCTTGGCTGTCAGCCCAGCTGTGCCCTTTCCCTAGCTGATGACACATTTGTATTTGGTCCCTCTTCAGGTGGAAGCTGGAAATCGACGTTGAATACCTTTTCTCTACTTTTTCACATTTTTATCAGCCATGTGTAATGGTTGTGGGTCTACCAGCTCTGTCTCTGCAGTAGTTCCGTCCTGTCTTTGCTGGGGGCGCACTGTCATCCCATTAGGTGGCAAGCCCTAGAGGGCAGGCACTAGGCCTTGCCCTCTGCTGTGGCCCCCAGCCCCGGCCCAGGCCTCTGTGCTTAGGCTGGCCTTGCCTCTGGGAGGCCCAGTGGGGCCTGCACTCACCGGGGAAGAGGTGTTGGAACCAGGCCCACAGTGATACCCGGGACGGCATAGCCCCTGGGGCTCAGCCAGGCCGGCTTTGCCGCAGAAGGTCCCAGAGCGGCATGGCTGGCAGTCCTCCATGTGGGCGGCCCCAGGGGCCTCTCGGAAAGTGCCCTGGGCAGAGAGAAGGATACCACCAAGGTCAAGGTCCTGGAGACCAGAATAGGGGCTCCAGGCCTGAACAGGTTGGCCACTCTGCCAAGAAGGGAGGAGAGCAGGGCCCCTTTACCCTCACCTGGGACAGGAGGAGCAGGGGAATGGGAGATCCCTGATCAAGAAATGAGCCTCCAATGAGGGGAGGCTAGGGAAAAAAAAAAAAGAAGAAGAAGAAGAAAAAGAAATGAGCCTCCAAGACACTCGCAGGAATGGGTGGGATTTACTTTTCGACAGATCAAAAGAGTTTGACTGCAAAGTGCCCATCCGATGAGGAGCGTCGTAGCTAGAAGTCATTCGATTCTGCTAGCAGGCAGGAAAAGAGAACAGAAGCCACCAGGCCGTCTAAGAGGTGCATGTATCTTGGGGAGAGGAAGCCGTGGTGTAGGGGCAGTGGGGACAGAGGGCTTATGGGGCTTGGAGAGCAAATGCTGCCCTTCCTGCCCAGGCCCCACCTGGCCTCCTCCCTTCCTCTGCGTCCCTCTCACCCCCACAAGCCTGTGTCACTTTGTCCCTTGTGACTTTCTGGTCTGGCAGCACTATCAGAAACCAGCTGCAGGAAAGTGAGCGGTCCAGCCCTCATCTGAGCTGGGGTGGGAGGAGGAGGGCTGGGTCCAAAGGCTGGACCGCTGCACATGCCATGGTGAAAGGATGCTGTCTGTCCCACCCACCCGGACAGGGCTGATGGCTCTAGAACTTCCCTACCCAAAAGCAAAGAATGGCTGGAAGGGTGGGGGAACTTCTCACCCTGGGACAGGGGATGGACAGCAGGCCCTGGGCTGGGCAGTAGTGCCCAGGTGGACACGCAAGGGGGCTAGCCAGCTTTGTCTGGTTGCAGAGTTTTCCTCCTGGGCACTCCTGACACCAGAGACGACCTGGACCCTGGAAAGAGGGGTTGGTAGTAAGGCTGGTTTCTTTCCACACTGCTAACATTTGGGCCAGGCCTGGTGCATAGCAGGTACTCAGGAAATGTGTTGAATTGCACTGGAGATGCTTCTGGCCTGGGCCCCAGGCTCTGCGTTTGTTTGCGCCTTCCTTTCTGAGGAGGGCAGGGCCTGAGAGTGCCTGAGCACAGGGCAGATGCCAGTAGAACTGAGGTGCTCTGTGGGCATCTGACTTGGTCCACACATTGTCAACGTCCGGAGGGAGGGCCGGGATGGAGCCTCTGCTCTGCTGGCCACCACCCCACCTCCCTTACCTTAGAACCCTCCCATTTCCAGGCCCTCTGAGGGAACACTTACTGAGAAGCTGCCAGCACTGCATGGCCGTGGAGTGGCGGTGCCCAGCTCAGGGCAGTGGTGACCAGCTGGGCACAGCACACAGGCCACAGCCAGCCTCGCACCAGGACTCTGGCGGGAGGTTCCCCTGGAGGAGAAGTAGAGAGCTGAGGGGGTGGGGCCCACAGCCTTGCTGGGGGAGGAGCTGTGACAGCCACATGCGGTCACCGTTGTCCCCATGCACACCACAGGGTTCGAGAGCAACCAGGCCCCTAGGTAAGGCTGAGGATGTGCCTGGTGTGACCTAGTGGTAGTGAGGCACAAGAGAGTTTGAAACCAGGCTGTGGGCTAACTGTGCTTCTTTTGAAGTGTCTGTTCCTTCGCTTTGCTTACATTTTCCATTCGGTTTTCTCTCTTAGTTTAACTGATTCGCAATGGCTCTTTGCGTAATAAGGCAGTAAGTAGATGGATGTTAGCCTGTCATTCATGCTGAAAATACCTCCCCGCTTTGTGGTTTGCCTTTTACCTTTGTTTATGATGACTTTGAAGGACAGAAGCTTGTATCGTTGTCTAAATCTTGCAGTCTTTTCCTCAATTATTCTGCCTTTCATGTCATGCTTAGATTTTCCACACTCTGTCAGATTTTATTAATCTCTATTTATATTTTGTTTGTAATTTTATAATTTTTTTACATTGAAATCCATATTTGTTCTGAAATTTATTTTGGTTAATGTTGTTTTCACTTTTTACAAGAACAAGTATTACTTTTTAAATTAAAAACTCTAAGTTTTACTTTTTGACTAGAGGAATAAAAGGCACTTCTTGTTCAAATAGTCATATCAACAGAGAACCCCGGAGCTTGGGCCAAATCTCTGCTGAGAACTTGGCTGGCATTAGCTCCCAGCGCACTTGGCCTATTGGCTGAGCTGCTCTGAATCAGCTTCTCCACTGGAGTGTGGGCACCTTCCCCACTGACTGCAGCCCAAAGCGTTCTCCCTCTATCTATATCTGGGCCCATGGGGTCCCGAGCCCTGGCCCCTGCCCATCCTATTCCTGTGTCTTGTCTCCAGAAAGCTGCAGGCCCTAAGGGCAGTCTGTCTTTGAAGATTCCTCAGTGCCCAGAGCAGCACTGGGCTCTAGCGGGTAACATATGATCACTTAGCTTCAAGAACAGCCACACCGCTCAGCCTCCCTTACCGTGGGCAGAGCACAGGCTTGGGTGTCCCACGCGGGCAGAAGGCCCCTGCTGGGCAGGGCAGACAGTCTTCTGCCTGGCTGTTGCCTGCCTGAGAGCTGTAGGTGCCTGCTGGGCAGGGGAACTGGGTGCCCCACTTTGTACCTGTGTTAGAGAAGAAAGCAGGGGTCTGAGGAGGGAAGAGGTGGGTGGTCAGAGCTGCACTATCCAGGCACAGCGGCTCCTCACCTCCTCCCTGGGGACAGGTCCTCAAGGGAGGCCACTGGGGATGGGCACGGAATGGGGGTGCCACTCACTGAGGACCCAGCCTTTGTCTGGGCTGGCATGCCCTGTGACTCTCCAGTCAGGAAGTTCGCTGGCTGGCCACTCCCAGCCCTCCTCTCAGGACGGTCTTCCTGAAATCTCACCTTAATCTGGGAGGCATGCAGGCTGGCCCATGCATATTTCACTCCAGATACTGACCTGTGACCCTGCCAGGGCAGACTCTGGCCCTACTCACCTTGTGGGCAGTAATGTCCCGCTGCGCATGTCCCTGAGGGCATCTGGGCTCCACTGACACAGAACCAACCCCCGGGACAGGGCGTACACTCCTCGCCCGCAGTCAGTCCGGTCTGGTTACTCCAGGTGCCTGGGGGACACTGGAACTGGGTTGGCTGTTTGGTGCCCTGAGGGCAATAATGGCCAGCTGGGCAGGGGGTGGGGGGCCAGGCTGAACCCCCTTTTCCTGCAAACACAGTCCTGAGCTAGGCCTGAAGGAGCAGCAGCCCCTGCAGTCACATCCCTCGGGCAGGTGGCAGGGACATTGGCTGGGGCTCAGCACTGGGGAAGGGGTGTCTGGGTTGCAGGTGGCCCAGAGGCTGCCCCACCTGAGGCAGTGGGGCAAGACTGGGAAAGCTCTTCCTGGTCCCACCCTCAAGCACCTAACATGGGGGAAGGAGGGGCTGTGGGCCAGGGTCTGTTTTCCTGGCCCCTGCCTTGGAGTGCAACTGGTTCTTCGCCCCTAGGCAGGGTATGGCAGGTGGCGAGGCTGCCTCTCTTGCCCCTCACTTACCTCTAGGACAGGCCAGTCCCGAGGGGCAGATCTCACACTGTGACAGGTCAGAGAGGTCCCTGCGGTTGCTGAAGGTCCCCGGTGGACAGGCATGAGTGGGAGTGTGGGGACTTGAGGAGCCCACAGGGCACATGTACCTATGACAACCGAGGAGTCAGAGCCTAGTACCCACCATGCAGAACCCAACATCCTGGAGAATCACAATAAAATCCCCCTGGGCCTGCAGGCCTGCTGTGTGGCTTTGGCATGGTAACCTGGCCTCTCTGAGCTGTCTTTTCCCTATAGAAAAGCCAGGGGTTGCCCAGCTGCTTCCTGAGCACGCTCAGGCCCCAGTGCTCCTACAGGAGGTCCAGGAATCCTGGGCTGGTGTGACCCTGAGCCCTGCTCTGGGGCCAGGGGCTCAGCCCTCCCAAGACACTGAGGCAGGTGAATTCTTGGAGAAGCCTCACCTGAACCTGAGGGCCTGACTCTCTAATGGTGGTAGGAGGATTCAGAGCCCCCATCCAGTCACCCTGTCATTGAGAACTCAAAGCCCCTTACCCCGGTGTGCACTCTGTGTCTGGCTGAGTCAGCCCAGCCTGGGTGCAGGCCTTGCCTGCTGGGCACGGAGTGCAGTCTGTGGCTTCATCCTGGCCTGGGTGGGGACTGAATGTGCCTGGCTGGCATGGGATGGGGTGGGTGGTTCCGTTGGGACAGAAGTGCCCTGCTGGGCACTGCAGACACTGGCTGAGAACTGGAGAGAGAACAGCCCACATCACTGTAGTAACAGGTAACGTATTGTGTGAAGAGAAAATCCTGAAATCTACATACCAAAAAAAAGGCACTATAGCAAGTAAATGAAGCAGGTAAGATTAAAGGATACAAAGTCAACATAAAAAAGTCAATACTAGCCAGGGCCTTTAAGAGATATTTGTACACCCATGTTCATAGCGGCATTACTCACAGTAGCTAAAATGCGGAAGCAACCCAAATGTCCATCAGCAGGAAAATGGATAAGCAAAATGTGGTATATATGTACAATGGAATATTGTTCAGCCTTAAAAAAGGAAAAAATTCAGATATACGTGACACCGTGGATGAACCTTGAGGATGTTATACTAAGTGAAATAAGCTAGCCATAAAAAGACAAATACTGTGTGATTCCACTTAAATGAGATACTTAGTTGTCAAAGTCATAGAAACAGGAAGCAGAATGCTGCTTGCCAGGAGCCTGGGGGGAAAAGGGGAATGGGGGATTATTGCCTAATGGGTACAGAGCTCTAGGTTTATAAGATGAAAAGAGCTGTGAGGATGGAAGGTGGTGATAGTTGGACATCATGAATGTATTTCATACCACTGAACTGTACACTTACAAATGGTTAAGATGGTAACTTTTATGTATATTTTTTACCACAATAATAAACAAATCGAAAAATCCCAATAATAGTTGCAAACACTAGGAAATTGAAATAAAAAATACAATTCCATTGACAACAGCCTCCAGAAACAGTAAACAATAAATCGGGAATAAATCTAACAAAGTACGTGCAGGCCTTGTATACTGAGAACTGTGACCCTCTGCCAATACCGCGTGCCCAGGAAGGAGGAGAACCAGTACTTGCACGTCTACGGGGCCCACGCGCCGCAATGTGCCGCATGCTTCCTTCCTCCTGCACTGACTCATTGCATTCTCCCCACAGCCCTGTGGGTGTGTTTGGGGCGGGGGTAGCTGGACTCTGCTCCTCAGAGACCACCTGGGCTCCCTGGGGGTGTGCAGACCAAGCCGAGCACTGCGGACCCAGCACCGTCCCAGCCCATCCTGATGCAGTCAGGGTCCCCCGCCTGCTCTCACGTACATGTGGGGCAGGGCTGGCAGTCAAGGCCTCTGTCTGAGAAGAAGGGGCCCAGAGGGCAGAAGAAATAGCTACCATGCTGTGGGCGTGGCTGCTGTCTAGGCTGGACTACAAAGAAACACAGGTGAGGGCGCAGGTAGGTCGTGACTAACACCTGTACCTGGAGGCTGCCGATATTTGGGATTCCAGCTCAGGTGCTTACTTTTGTCAAGTGTCTTTGCAGATTCCCTAACCTAAAAGAAAATCACCGCAGCGCTGCTTGCACTTGTCACAGTGAGGAGGAATTAACCCTGTGAGACACAGAGCTTCATGGTGAAGGGGTGGTTCTTACTTTCTCCGTCTCCTCTAACTCTTGGTGGAGGCTGCAGCCCCAGGACTTACGTGCTGAGGTGTAGGATGGCCTGCCTGATCCTTGTCCTCTGACCCCATGCCACACATTGTAGGTTCCTGGTGACACGTGCTGAGTGAATGACTGAGTCGTGAGGCGGCCGCTGTGGTGTTTGTGTCACAGCTCTGTAGCTTCTGTCTTAACTGCACGTTAAGCGGGAGCAATGGCTCTGAACCTCCCAACACTCACATGCACCATCTCCTTGATCCCTGCAGTGGCCCCAGAGGCCGGTACACTTGCTTCCAGGTAAAACTGGATGGGCGAGTCCCCAGACTCCGGGTCAGAAGTGGGCAGCGACTGTTGGCTTCCTCACCACGGAGAGGTGCTAACTTCTTCCTGCTGACTCCCTTCCCTCCCTGCCAGCCCCTGCCAAGAATGGTTGAGACAAGGAGCTGCCCTCTCCTGGGGATCACCCGGCAGTCCTTGCTTCCTGTGAGTCTGGGGAACCCATTGCCGGTTCCGGTGGGACACGGCTGAGAGCCGTCCTGCCTGCCTGCAAATGCCAACAGAAGTTGAGCGACTGAGGAGAGACCCCATAGCCCAGGGAGGTGCCAGCCAGGGGTCAGTTGGGCCTTAATGGCAGCAGAGATGGCACTGAGGTCCTTTACCCCTGGCCTGGGTACATTCAGGTCTCCCACAAGCCTTGGCCACAGGCTGGCCCACTTTCGGCCTACCCCAACTGGGACAGGATGGATGGAGAAGGGAGAGTGTCCCCAGTTGGACGACTCAGAGCTGATAGTCAAGGCTGGGATCCTGGGGACAAGGTCAGTTCCTCATAGGTCTCTGGGAGGACAGCCTCAGGATGTCTGTGCAGGGTTCTCAGACCAGTCTGACCACCCAGGGCTTGTCCTGGGGGCTCGGGGAGAAGGAGTTGAAGTTGTGGAGCCGTGGGCTGAGTTGTGACCCCTTCCTCTGGTCTGAGGAGGGACCACAAGCAGCAGGAGTCACCGACAGTGAACTGGAGAGAGCAGATGGTCTGACAGCCAGCCCCACTTCCCAGGTGAGGACTTACCAGGTCACAGGACCGAGAAGCAGAGCCCAACCAGGTACCCATCCTCCACCTTGAATTCGATCGAGGTCAGAAGTCTGTGCCCTGGGCAGCCTCTGGGGGATCGACCACCGGGCTCCTGTGCACACTAGGCTGCGCCCCAGGCAGTGCTCAACCCTTGGGAGCTCATTACACTTAGGGCTGTCATGGGAAGAACATGTATGGGTTCCCTTTGCAGGTCCCCCTCCTCCTGAGAGGGGGCAGCCACCTTGTCACCCCTCGCCCTCAGCTTGCCCTTCCTGCTCTTTCCCTCCCCCTCTCTGGGGCACAAGTGTGTCTGCTCCTTACTAAAAGCCAGCGGGGCATTGCAGGCAGCCCCCAGCCACAGAGTGCCATCCTGACAGGCAGGTGACGGGGCCAAGGAGGCAGTAGTGGGCCCTGCTGTGGGGAGAGAGGGCGACTGTCCCTGTGAAAAGCCGAGGAGAGGAGGGCAGCGCTGGTGTGAGAGTGATGCTCCCCATGGAGATCCTGAGTGGGGCCTTCTCTCATGATGGTGTTTCTTCAGCAAAAGCCTGCTGTCATAACGCACCAGTCCGCACTGAGGACATGGGATGCAGTGGCTGGTACTGCAGACCATGGCTGTCCTGGGCACAGCCAGCGTGAGAGAAGAGAAGAGAAAGGCACGAAGATCATGCATCGGGGGCCCCAGGTCGGCTGAGGGGCCTCCCGAGATCCTGGAAACCTGATGCGCTGAGGAAGCCTCAGGGCTTTGTAGTTCCCCTTACCTGCTCAAATTTCCAGGCTCTCAGAGCACCTGCAGTCAGCAGTGCAGAACAGCTGAGCTGACATTTCATCTGGTCAGCCTGCTTGTTTTACACGAGGGGAAGCTGGCATGACTGGCCAGAGCCACGCTGGGACCCTGGTGCAGGGGCTGTGGTCTGTGTCCCTGCAGGTCAGGGGGCAGGGTGTGCTGCTCCTCCCTGGGCCCCTGCCCCCACCCTCCCCGACAAGATCTCTGCTGGGCTGAAGACCCAAGGAAGGGCTGCCTGGGCTTCACCTCAAAGCAGCTCAGCAAATCCTTACATGGGACCCCAAGAGGCCCCAGGCTGTGGTGGCACAGACAGGTCTGGTTCAGATCCCAGCTTCTCCACCTACTATCATTTAGCAACTTCTCTCTAGCTCAGGTTTACTGGGACACAATACCTACCGCAGAGAATTGTGTGGACAATAAATGAAAAAGATGTGAGATATATATATATATATATATAGATATATATATATATATATATATATATAGTTTATATATTAAGTACATATGTATTAAATACATATATATAAATTTATATCTTATAGAAGCTATATATAATTATATATAAGATGCATATTTTAAGTAATCAGATATAAGATTTTATGTATGTATCTATCAAACTTTCATTTAGTAAAGACAATACAAGTACTTATTTCACATGAGGTCCAGAGAGGCAGACAATTTACAGAGAAAAACTAATCCCCTTACAGGGCTGCCTGTAACTCCAGAGCCCGGGATAAGGTGCAGAGAAGGATGAGAGGGCCAGAGAGAGTCAGCCCTGAGAATTCGGGTCCGGGGAGGCTGTCACTTGGGTTGGAGAGGCCTGCAGATGAGTGCAGGTTACAGGAACCCAGAGGAGGGTCCCGCAGTGTGTGCCCCCTCCTCTGCTTTCAGGCACTGACCCAGCAGTGATGAAGGCCATGGGTTGGGTTCATAACCTAGACCTGACACTCACTGATGGCATACTCTTGACCAAGTCTTCTGAAAAGTGAGTTTGAGTCATATCCACGCACAGAGGTGATGAGAGTTCTCAGAGAGAATGCAGGCAGAGGCCTTACATCCCAGTACACAGCATGCACCCAGTTGTCGTGGTCATTATTTCACTGCTCTTGTTGACTCACCTGCATTGAGGGCAGCTAGCAGAGGGGCCAGGGCCATCCAGAGCACATGCTGCGTTGGCATGCTGGAGCAGTGACCAGCAAGGGTGAACCAGAGAATGTGCCGGATCCCTGGCTGGTCCACGCTGGACATGCGACCCATGCTGTAACCTGAACCTCTGTAGCTGCCTTGGACCAGACCCAGAACACCCCCACCAATGTCCCCTGGGAAAGGCGGCCTCCCTGAGCGCATCAGAGGAAGACAGGTGGGATGTGCTCTTTGTCCAGCTCTCCTGCTCCTCTCCTGCCAGGCTGCAGCCAAGAAGAACCAGACTACCAGCCTCGGGTGCCCTTGTGAGACTTATCAGCTGTGGGATCCTTGAAATAGCTTATTCTTTTTCTGTTAAACTGAGGTGACAAGAGTACCTATCCCCTAGAATTGTGAGAGAGTTAAAGGAGTCTTGGGGGTCCTCAGAGCAGTATCTGCACACACATGTTCAGTGTCATTACTAATTCATTTTCAATTCACTGAGCATTTTATTGAGCACGTAGTGTTTGTCTGGCAGCACACAAAGGCAGAGAAGTGAAAGTCTGGACCTATGTCCTTAGGGCTTAACTAAAAGTCTGAGACTAGAGAAAGTATTACAAACACAGTCATCATAAACCAGTTAGCATTACGTGGCCCTACCGTGGGGCCAGGCATCCTTTACTTTTCTCAGGAATTTTGCCGAGGGGTACAGTCTTAATGGGTGCTGAGGGAACAGCGACTTGCTTGAGACGACCCAGGAAGTAAGGGGCAGAAGCCAGGCTGCATGGGCTGAGGCCCACGCTGACTCAGCACACCTCCCAAGGTGAAGTGCGGTTCCGATGACCCCAGGACCCCCTGACGGGAAAGTAGATGTCCCTTTATTTGCCCAGAGCTTGTCCCTCCGAGCAAGTGGGATGATGGTGGCTGGGTAGTGGGGCCAGGGCTCTGCAGTTTTGGTTTGGCTTGAGGGGTCACTCCTCAGGTCTAAAGTATTACAACTGAAGTATTTTTATGAAGATTTCCCCTCATCAGAGATCAGGGTGGGTGTGAGGATGACTGTCATGCTGATTGCAAAGCCATCAGACTTTACACTGGGGAGGGGCTCAGAGAACCTCAGAGCCCTCCATGCCCTAGACCTGCCCTCCCTTGCCCCTGTGCCCAGTCACAATGCCACCTTTCTGTCCTCGCACACCTGCCTCTTCCAACTTCTGGGGGCTCCAGGCATCCCTGGGCTTGTTCCGTTTCTGCCTCCATGTTCATGTGGCTTCTCCTCTGTCTGTGTCTCTCCTCTTCTGTCTCTTATAAGGATACTGTCATTGGATGTAGGGCCGCCCTAAACCCGGATGACGTCACCTCAGATCTGTAACTAACCACATCTGCGAAGTTCCTTTTCACAGATAAGTTCTCATTCACGCATTCTGCGGGCCATGTCTTTGGGGGCCACTATTTAACCCAGTATCTGTGTATAAAATAACACTCTCATTTTAGGAGATCACCAAGGTCCCATACAGACTGGCATGGACAGCAGCCATGTGGGTGTGGGTCTGTGGGGAACGAGGACCCCTGAAGCACCTGGAAAGGACCAAGGCCCAGCTTCGTCAGAAGGTGAGCTCATCCACTACAGGGCCCGTGAAAACAACCCCTCAACCCTGTGGAAGGGGGCCTGCTGCCAAGTCCCTTGCAGAGCTGGCTCTTCTGGGATTGCTTCATCAATAGCATCATGTAACCAATAACTGCAGGCTTGGAGGAGTCACTGGCTGGCACGTGATGACAGCGCTGTCACTTTAGGCCGAGCAAGACTGGAATAGGAGTGTTTGGAGAAGAGTCTGGGAGATTGGGAGGCTTGGTTGTCACAGAAACTGATCAGGTTTGTCCAGGTTGTCAAGGAAACGTCTCTAAGCAGAAGGCAGAGCTGGGGGGTGAACTCCAGGGATCTCTGAAAGGGCCTGCTCTGAAGCACCGTTACCTGAGTTGTGGTCTCAGTGTGGGCTGTGGTTTGAGAAAAGTGTGTTGAAATTAAGCCTTACTTTCTGTTATAGTTGGGGTGGGATTTGTAAAGCACCTTGGCTTTTAGGGCAAACGTCTGTTACTGGAACAGTGTCCCCCCCAAAACGGGCTGAAGCTAAAGACGCCTCTGTCCCCTTCACAGGAGAGTCTGGGGGAGTGGTTGGGTCTCAGGGCCTAGGCTCTGTCAATCTTGCTTCTCCCCCCCTCCCGGGTGGGGGGCTCCAAGCAGCACAGGGTGGGGTGACCACGTGGGCACCATCCCTCTGTCCTGGAACACAGGCTGGCCAAGGCCCTCACCACCTCTGCCAGTTCCCCTTGGTAACACGAGACATGGTGCCCCAGTTACAAGGGGTGGGAAGGCTGGGAGGTGCAGGGGAGCCGGGAGCAGGAAAAAGGAAAACAGGTTCTGGAGGGCAGCTGGGCGGCTCCTCCATGGTGGGGTCACCCAGACACCAGTGCACCATCTCTGGGTCCTGTGAAGTGTGGTCACACATCAGCATAAGCTCTTCTGTGCTTTGTGGTTCTGGAAATCCTACGGAAGGTGGCTCACAGCAGGTTAAGCTGATGTCCTCAGTGGAGGTGCTCCAGACAGAGATCTGCAGTTCAGACTGAAGGTGCCCATGTGGGTTACAGACAGGACAGAACAGCCTGGTTTGAGTGTAGATCAGGCATGTTTAACATGAACATGCCTGATCTCAGGTATCTGGTGCCTCTCCTCAGGGACCCCTCCCCAGTTCCTTGGCTCCTGTAACTCAGTTACAGGGGATGGAGACCAGGATCTGCCCAGTCTGATACCTGATTTACCCTGTGTGTGAGTCTGCTCGGGCTGCCACAACAAATACCACAGGCCAGGCAGCTTCAACAGCAGGCCTCCCCCAGCCCTGGATGCTGTAAGTTTGGCATCAAGGGGTCTGCATGCAGGCTAGTTTCTCCAGAGGCCTCTCACCTTGGCGTGTAAATGACCATCTTCTCCAAATGTCCTCACGTTGTCTTCCCTCTGTGCCTGTCTGTGTCCTAATCTCTTCTTGCAGGACGTCAGTCCTGTTGGATTAGAATCTACCCTACTGACCTCATTTTATCTTGATTACCTCTTTAAAAACCCTGTCTCTAATACAGTCCTGTGTGTTAGGGTCCTGTGCGTTAGGGATTTAGCACGCGAATTTGGGGGGACACAACTGAGCCCCTACCATCCTCAGTCCCTCCTCCCCTCACACCCCATAGGGGTGATGTGACGGTGAGGGAGAGGGTGCCATGCAGTGTTTATGTCCCAGCTGAGGAGGCCACCTCTGCTGTCTTTGATGGGGCAGCCACAGGGCCAGCCCCTCCTGAGGTCAGCAGTTCTGAGGTTTCTGGCTGTGTCACCCATTGCAGTGGGCCAGCAACGTGGGTTTGTTTAGGAAATTTTAATAGGTGTGCTGCTATAGGCAACCGCAGGCCACAAAGATGAGAGGTGCGTGTGTGTCCACCAATGGTGGGCGTGCAGGGTCTTTTATTAAGGGGAGGGGACTGTGAACACAAGGAGTAGGTGCTGCATGATCAATTTGTGCACAAGTACCCGATTGGTTGTGTTGAGTGAAATAAATGCACAACCTAATAGTTGAGAGTTATGTTTTATTTGGTGGACAGTTCTGAGGACTCGAGCCTGGGATGACAGCCTCTCAGATCACTCCGAGGGACTGCTCTGAAGAGGTAGGGGAGGAGCTAGGATATACAGGAGTTTTACGACAAAGACCAGGTAGTTGGAACATTAAAATATTGCTTGTTAACTAAAGAAAACTATACATCTCAAATTAAAGAATTAAGCACGTTTCTATATATGGGAGGAAACACAAATATTTGGGCTCATCGAATTCATTCCTTTGACAAGCACCTAGCTATCTAGGGTCAGTATCCTGTCCTTTCTTATTCTGAGACCCAGAATAAAATAACTCAGAGACCAGGACTTGAAGCTTAGGAGAAAGGAGGCAGCTTTAACTTTTCCAGACAAAGAGGACTCACAGCAGGCTAGTGCCTTCAAAACTGTGAAACTGTCTTAGGGTTGGGGCTTAGTGATTATATAGTGAACAAATTGGGGCATAAAAGAGGATGTTAATTAACAAAAGTCTCTGGTAAAGCTTCCTCCAAAATCTTGGTGTGTCCATCTGGTGTCATGGGACTGTCCTGTGATCTGGAGGGTTATCAGCCCATGACCTTCTCTAGCTGATCAGACTCATCAGATACCAGGAGGAACTTTGAAGGGTCTGATCATTCTCCTGAGATTATCATCCCATGACTCCCTTCCTGGGGGAATTACTCAAAATCCAAACATGATTGTAAATCTCAATCACCAGAGTAAGGTAAAACAAACAGGGAAATCAATAGCTCTAACTCTAACAGTGGGTCTAGGGCTGGGAGCAGTGTCCAGTCAGTCATATTTGCTGACCACTCTAAAAGCAAATTGTAAGTATAAGGCCAAGAATTAGTTAGCCTAAGAGTGGCCATTTCATTATTTCTCCTTCAAATATAGTTCCCTGTGGTATACAGTATAAACTTACTGTTTATCTCTTTTGTATATACTAGTTAGCATCTGCACATCTTGAACTCCCAATTAATCCCTTCCCACCCCCTTTCCCCTTAGTAACCACAAGGGATTTTTGTTTGTTTGTTTTTTATTTAAATACCTTTATTGTGGTATGGTTCCTGTACAGTAAACTACATATATTTCAAATATACACTTTGATGAATTTTGATAGATGTATATATGCCAATGAAACCACCACCATAGTCAAGATAGCTAACATTTCTATCACTCCCCGGGAGGTGCAATTATTAAATTCCCAATGTATCCCTTCCCACCCCTTTTACCTCCAGCTTGGTATATATATGTTTATAAATTTGTTCTCTATGTCTATGAGTCTGTTTCCATTTTGTACATAAGTTCATTTGTGCCTTTTTTTTTTTTTTTAAGGTTCCACATATAGGCAATATCATATGTCAGATAAGGGATTGTTTTTTACATTTATCTCTCTGATGGTTCATAATTAGTGTATGCAAGTGTTAGATAGGCAGATAGCTATATATGAGCAGAGAAAGGGGGACACAGACCAAATGGCAGTAATTGGGCAGAAAGGAGGGGCACAAGCCAAATGCCAGAAACCATACATCATGTAAGTAGCAGGGGTCCCTGGGCAGAGAAAGAAAATCAGGAACCTTTGGGCTGGGCTGGTAAGGGGTCACAGCTTTTGGGGATGATGAGTGGCCTGGAGACCAACAAAGAAAGGTGAGAAAAGATAGAAATTTCCAGTGTCCAAATGTAATCTTTTGCTCATTATGCTCTCATTTCAATAAAATTAGCCTTGCAGATTAGAAGTACCCATGATGCACTGATGCCATGACACATTTGATCCAGACTAAATAAGGACAAAAATCCCTCCTCCCTTTGGAAAGGTGGAGTTGGGATGATACTCAGGGAATATGACCCCAAACCCTTCCCTCCCCAATGAATATTCCACCCGTTCATTTTTACACGCTATGTAACTAACTTGCCAAAGAAACACAGGGCAGCCGCTCAACTGAGCCTACCCGCTCTCCTCTTGAGAGTGTACTATCCTTTAATAAATCCTCACTTCACTTTTTTTAACCACTATGTCCTGTCTCTGAATTCTTTCTGGGATGGGACAAGAACCTGGAACACCAGTTGCTCCACTGGAAACACCCTGACAGGGCAGAGGCACACAGCTGGGGAAGTAAGTACTTGAGTTTTCTAGGCCTGCCCAGTAACCAAGGCCCTTAGCATGTTGAGGTAGCAGCTTCTCCTTGGGTGAGGGCAGAGGTGCCCAGCAAACTTTGAGGGTCCATTGGCTAGAGGTGGAGTGGACTAGGCCCAGAGCGATACCAGAGGGAGAGGGCGTTTACATCCTTGAAACCTGAGGACTGGATAGAGTTCATCTTCCCTCTTTCTTTGAGGCTGCAGGTTTTGTTGTGGGAGGAGGGGTTGTAATAGAGCAGGACCCTATGGGGCCTTCCAGGGACAGATCCCCCTCCCCACACCCTCTGCTTTCCCTCCTCTCTGAAGTACCCGGATAATAGTATCTGATGCACGTTCCTGAGTTGTTTTACAGATGCTGAAACCCCCACCAAGTGGAAGTAGTAAACTACTTGATGACCATAAGCATGTAGCCACCAGACCTACTGACATCCGAAGATTGATAATGTTAACCCCTGTGGTATAGATTTAATCACAATGAAAAACATGAAGTACTGGTACTTGTTACAACACGGATGAACACTGAAAATATCCTAAAAGAAAGAAGCCATACAGAAAAAGCCATCCAAATCATACTTATCTTCTGTGTTTTAAATAGATGAAGGTTGTGAAAATGAGGGAAAGTCTCAAGAACAGTTCCAGGAAAATAGAACTGGATCAGAATGGGGAAAAGACATTGCCATACAATTGGAGCAGGTG
The DNA here is from genome assembly GCF_009834535.1 of Camelus ferus. Classification (NCBI taxonomy): domain Eukaryota; kingdom Metazoa; phylum Chordata; class Mammalia; order Artiodactyla; family Camelidae; genus Camelus; species Camelus ferus. The sequence goes on from NC_045709.1 coordinate 24,665,809, forward strand.
GTGACAGTTCAACTGGACTGGATTATGAAATGAAAACCACAATGACTCCTCATTTGATGTTATGTGGTGACACACTGAAAGAGTGACTCTATTTGAGGTAAAAACATACTAGAGATTTTTATGTGCAGTGGCATACGTGCTATATCAATAATGAGTGAGAAATCTGAGCTTACAGATAAAGAGTACATTGTACTGCTACTAAACATTTTCCGTATGTTTAAAATTATTGGAAAGTAAATAATTTTTTAAAATCAACCATGTCAAAATCATCACAGAAAGGCACAGAAAACATTAAACTTCACTATAGAGAACAAGCCCTCCCCAGATCCAGTTCATCCAAAATGGTTAAGCTAATCACCCTTGTAGGAATCTACACATTATTAAGAGGCACCATAAGTTAATATAAGCCACTGTGCCTTGGGTGTTGTGAATGACCCAGATGTGATTAAAAAAACAAAACAAAACAGTGGCAATTTTGAATTGTAAACCACACACACACACACATACAACCAAAACAAACAAACAAACAAAAACCAAAAAACAAATCTGATAAAACTAATAAATGGGTTTAGTAAAGCTGCATGATACAATATCAATACATAAAAATCAGTTGACTTTCCATATGCTAATAAAGAAATTCCAGAAAGGGAAATTAATAAAACAATCCCATTGAACAATTGCACCATAAAGAACAAAATACCTAGGAATAAATTTAATCAAGGATGTGAAAAGCCTGCACACAGAAAATTATAAGACACTAAAAAGTTGAAGAAGACACAAATAAAACAAAATGTTGTGCTCATACATTAGAAGAACATTACTATAACATTCATCAAGCCAAAGCAGTGTACACATTAATTGCAAACTCTACCAAATTCAAATGTTGTTTCCCACAGAAACAAAAACAAACAAACAAACAAACAAACAAAAAAGAAATCTTACCATATGTATGGAACAAAAAAGAACTGGAATAGCCTAGGTGATCCTGAGAAAGGAGTACACAGCTACAGGCGTCTGTCTCCCTGACTTCACAGTATATGTTGAAGCTACAGTCACCTGAACAGTGTGGTATTGACACAAAAACAGGCAGATGGACCAGAGAAACAGAATAGGGAGCACAGAAATAAACCCATTTTTATGTTGTCAGTTAATTCACAACAAAGGAGCCAAGAACACACAATGGGGAAAGGACAGTCCCCTCAATAAGTGTTGCCAAGAACATTGGACACCACACCACCCAAAATGACACTAGACACTGTCAACCTCACACACAAAATTAAGTAAATTCCACAATTTTCCACATCAAACGTGTCCTATGGTGGGTCCTCTGAAATTGGAAGCTCTTAGCTGTAACCATACTAAGGAAGCTTCTCCCCACTTTTTCCTCACCTTCTACTCCCACAGTGGTGCCTCCTGGTGGTTCCTGAAGACATCTGGTTCCTGCCTGCAGGTACTTACCTGAAGCTGAAACCGCGGCGGGTCCTGAAGAGACCCAGCCTCTGCCAGCCCCACAAGGAGCCACATTCCCACAGGAGCCAAGATCTCCCAGTGAGACACGTGCACCTCGAGGGTCAGCGAGAGGATGTGGCGCCACCTGCTGGCCAACTTGGAAATACAGGCTGCAACCTCCCAGTTTGGTGCAGGCCACACTCCTGGCTGGCAGGCCTGCAGAATCCACCAAACCTGGAAATTCAAATTGAAGTGGAACCAAATATACCTTGACTTCTCCAAAAGTAGTTAAACAACAATTAATTGGAAACCATACGCAATCAAATGAATGTAGACAGAAACTTTACTACTTACACCGAAATTTACTTGAAATTGTACATAAACATTTTAAAATTACAGGTCTATAAAAATTCTAGAAGGAAACATGTAAGAAAACCTATATAAACTTGCCTAGGTGATGAAATTTTACAAAAATCCCCAAGTCTAACAAAATATATAAGTAAATAAATAAAAAAGAAAAGAAAAAACAAAAACAAAAACCACGCCAAGTCTATCCACAAAAGAAGTAAAATTAATACCATTGACTTTAAAAAAATGAAAATTTAAACTCTGTTTAAGGCTTAATTCAGAAAACATAATGACAAGCCACACACTGAGAAAAATAAATTTAAAAAACACATACCTGATTAAGGATTTGTACTCAAACAACACCAGGAACTTTACATACAGACCTCACTCGTGTCCCTGCAAGGTGGGAGCTCAGGAAGCATGCCTGGCCCCTGCCCACATTAATCACCCATCTCCACAGAACAAACTTGTTCATGTTCCAGTTTCTTTTCTCTCCTTTACAAAGAGCAAAGACCAAATACTAGGGTGGTAAGGAAAATCATGCTCATTTAAGCAGAGGAAGTTCTCAAAGATTATTCTAGAACATGGAATCCACAGTTGGCTGGCTTTATAGAGGCTGCAGGGACACTGACTTGGATGCATATGGCTCTCCAAGACCATGCAGCCTCAGTAGGAAACTGCCCATTGGGAAGTCCAGTTCCTCCCATATCTTGAATTCTTAATGAGTATGAATGTCAAAACCTTATTATAACTGGAAGACCAAAGGACTGCAGAGCCACAGTCTGCTGTATAGTTGCTGTGGCCAGTGTGATATTCTAAGTTGGAGGTTTATTACCTCTCTTAGCAAGCTAAGAGGTTGTGAGGCAGGAGGCCCTTTTGTCAACCCCATGGGTGTAGAGACTTGAAACATCCCAAGGGGCTCTCTACACTGCCCAGGGAGCTGTTGAATTGCCCAGCAACACAGTCAACTTAGTAATTGGCAAAAGTGCTTCACAGGGCCCAGGCTGGCCTGAGCTGGAGGACCATGAATGCCTGCCCAGATGGTCGTAAGTCAAGGGCTGTCCTGCCTGACTTGACTGTCCATTGATGCCCACTCAGATGAGACAAAGGATCCAGCCAGTTCCAGGAGGGCCAACCAGCCCTCATGAAGGGAGCACCTGGAGGCTGGAAGGTCCCTCTGCCTAGTCCTGTGTAAGTCCACACATGTCTACTGAGTGTCCTGGGTGTCAGCACTGTGCTGGAACCTGGGGCTGCCCAGGCAGACTGGGGACAGCAGTGCCCTGCCCAGGTGAGAGGGCAGAGGAAAACACTGTGTGACTTCTGAGGCCCCACAAGCCTTGACTGAGGTTGAGTTGGATTTGAAACAGTCAGTGACAAGAAAAAACATTTCACTCTTCTCTCAGAGCCCAGGACTAGGGGGTAGAAAAACAGTGGTACAGTCAACTCTGTGACTTGGGTGTGGCCCTGGGTTAATCCTGTCCATCCTGCAGGCATCAGAGACATGGAGAGGAAAGAGGAGGAAGTGGGTCAGTGATGTTTAAATCTACCTCTAATCCTAACACTCTGAACCTAACACCATCACCTATACTCTAATCACCTAACCTATAACCCTGTACACTAACTACCCTAACTGCAGGAACCTAGACCCTTGGACGTGACCCCTAAAGTCTAAACACTGACCCTTACCTTCACCACAACCCTCTAACCCTGACTCTACAACCCTTACAATAACCTTGAACCCTGACACTGACCCCAACCCTGGCTAAACATGAGTATTAGCCTAGCCCTGTCTCGGACCCATACCCTATCCTAACCTGTACCTCACCCCAAACCAATACCCTAACCCTAACTTTAACCCATACCACTTAACCTTAACAGGTTAAAAAAAAAAACAAAACCCACTAATAACTGAACCTGTAACTGAACACAAACCTGAACACCGACCTCTGAACCTGAATCTGAACTTTGAAATCTTGAGCCCCTACTTCTAACCCTAACCCTAAGCTCAACACCCTATATACTCAGCAAGAGCTCTAGTCCCAGTCCTCAAGCCCTATTCCAAGTCCAAAGAGAGCCCTGAGCCCTGACTCTAGCCACTAGCCCTTAACCCTGAGCCCTTGCCCAAACCTGAGACCTGAAACCAGAAACTGGAAACTATAAACCAGAACCAAAATCCATGACCATAAACAGATACCCCAAACTGGAAACCATAACCAAAACTATAAACAATGAACCATAACCATAAATCATAACCATAGCCAAAAACCCCTAACCCAGCCCCAACTGCAGCACCAACACCTGCCTCAGCCCTAGCCCCAATCCTCTAGGCCACTGACACCAACCCCAATCTAATCAAGTCACGCAAACAGTATCCAGAATCCTTGGTGTTTCCACTCATTCTGGGACTACAGTACCCAGAATCCTCATGTTTCTGCTCATCCTGGGACTACAGTACCCAGAATCCTTGGCGTGCCCCCATACTGGGACTACAGCACCCAGAATCCTCTGCGCGGCCCTGGACTCCAATGCCCAGAGTTTTCTGCTTGGCCCTGGACCACACTACTCCAATCTGGTTCATTGGCAGCAGAAACGTCGTTTCTGAGCCTGCAGTTTGTTAGCTAGTTGGTGGCCACTGTGGTGTCAACTTTTCCTGCTCTCATTTTTTTCTCGCAAAGGTGGGCTACCAGGACCCAAGAGCCGGGCCTGCTGTGACCTGGGGAAACCATGCACCATGGGCCGGTCCTCAGGTTCCACAGGGTGGTCTGAGGCCGGGGGGACTCCCCCAGCTGCCAGCTGGACTGCTTTTCTGTGTGCTCCTGTGGGGCCCTGAGTCTTGGCATTGGGCTTTCATGTCAGTGATGGTCACCTGGTGCCAGAGGCATCTGGGCTTCAACCACATGTTTCTGCCCAGCCCAATCTTGGAAACTCCGTGACTTCCCTGCCAGCCCCAGGGCTTGCAAGCCATTCCCTATTCTGCCTAGTGGGAAGGCCTTTCCAGCCTGGCACCCTCTTACTTCTCCCTCCCGTTTGTCACCAAATTGGTTGACTGGACCCATGCCTGGATCCTAGCAAGGGCCAGGACCCCTTGCCTCAGCCAGGGAGGTTCTTTTTCTGATCAGATTCGCACAGCCAATAATGAGACAGATGCTAAGACTGGAAGAGCACAAGCTTTATTCAATGGCCAAAGACTGGCAAAGTGGTAACCTAGCTCGCAAATCAACTTCTCAACCCAATTTGATTGCAGACACCAAATATATAGGAGGGGCAGGTGGGGAGCTGAGAGGTCAGGTCAGGGTTAGGTGGGTGGAGACTGGAAAGAGTAGGAGGAATATTCATGACTTAACAGGGATGTGGTTGGATCCTGCACTGATGCAACTCCTTTTCAGTCCTTGTGTGAGAGTTTTGGTTTCAGTCCTTGTGTGAGAGTCATGGCAATTGTCAACTGTCCTGGTGCTGGGGGTGTGTGTCATTTAGCATGCTAATATCTTACAATGAGCATGTAATAAGGCTCAAGGTCTACTGGAAGTCAGATCCTCTGCAGTCTTGGGCCTAGTTTGTTCTAATTAGTTTTTGTGTTTTTCTCTATGCAGCTTCCTCCTGAAACTTAGATAAGAGTAATTGGGTTCCATTCAAGGGAGGGGCAGGGGTATGAACCTGGGGCAACATAGCCTGATATTTCAACATTTTGATGTATCTTGTGTTTTTTCTCTTGTATGAAAAATTCTGAATTTTTATAATTGTGATAAAACCATAAGTTTGTTCTCTATGTCTGTGAGTCTGTTTCTGTTTTGTTGATAAGTTCATTTGTGCCCTATTTTTTTAGATTCTACATATAAGCGATATCATATAGCATTTTTCTTCCTCTTTGTGGCCACATCACATGTTTTCCTCTACTTAAAGGTAGAGGAATTAGGCTCTCCGTGTTGAAGAAATGATCAAGGAGTTTGTGGACCTATTTAAACCATCACAGTAGGGCCACTTTATTTCTGTTCACTTGAGATCACAGTCCTTTCTACCTGATGTGCAGTTTCTGAAAACATTTGCTTCACATATTTGGTCATTTTTCTAGTTGCTTATGATAATGGGCTGGTCCAGTGCTAGTTATATCAGAGATCTCAATGCACTGACTTGGGCCCTTCATGCAGATTTTCTTCTCTCTGGCTTCAATTTCCTCACTTTTAAAGGGGAGATTTTGACTTAAAAAAAGAGACAGCAACAGAAAGATGTCATAAATACCTTTGAGTCACCTTAGATTTGTGAAGAGAATGTTAAGTAGCAACAATAGTCTACTTTATCATACAAATTATCTGCCCCTTTATTGTACAAAGTATCTAACATTTGACTTTGGCTGTCTATTGCCTAACACAGGCCCAGGCATTACAGGCAGCAATAAAAGTGTGAATGCCTCCTGGGCATTATCCAGAGGGAACTTTAATTTGAAAAGATACATGCAACCCAGTGTTCATAGCAGCACTATTGGCAATAGCCAAGACATGGAAACAACCTAAAAGTCCACCAACAGATGACTGGTTAGAGAAGTTGTGGTATATGTACACAATGAAATACTACTCAGCCATAAAAAAGAATACAATAATGCCATTTGCAGCAACGTGAATGGACCTGGAGATGGTCATTCTAAGTGAAGTAAGCCAGAAAGGGAAAGAAAAATACCATATGTATAACTTATATGTGGAATCTTAAAAAAAAAAAGACAAATGATCTTGTTTACAAAACAGAAATAGACAGACATAGAAAACAAACTTACAGAAACAAAATGGGGGGAAAAGGATAATTTGGGAGTTTGAGATTTGCAGATACTAACTACTATATATAAAAAAACAAGGTTCTACTATAGAGAACAGGGAACTACATTCAATATCTTGTAGTAATATATCATGGGAAAGAATATGAAAAGAAATATATGTATGTATATGCATGACTGAACTGTTATGCTGTACACCACAGATTGACACAAGATTGTAAATGGACTATACTTCAATTAAAAAAAAAGTGTGAATGACTCAGTAGTGCCGTGTTTTTCTGTATTGTACTAGCCCTGGAATGTGAGCAAAAGAAACAGGGCAATACAGAAGTAAGATAGGGGCCAGGATGCTGGCTCAGGGAGATGTAGCTCTGGAAAGGCATGGGCAGCTCACTTCTTATTGATAATGAAAGCTGATTATGGTCCAGATGCCAATACTTCACCACTTGTGTGCTCTATGGAACCATGTTTAGGAAGTATTGGAAAGGGGCCTCAGGCCCCTTTCGATACTTTCATGTTTGTAGGTGTCTAATGAAAAAAAAAAAAAACCACAACCTAAAAGTTGGGAATTATGTTTTATTTGGGGATATGGCTGAGGACTGTATCCTGGAAACAGCTCCTCACATAGCTCCAAGGATCTGTTCCAAAGAGGTAAGGGAGGATCGAGGTTATATAAGAGTTTTTGCTGAAAAAAAAAAAAAAGTATTCAAACATTAAAAGACTATTGCTAATAATGAAAAGCATACATCTCAGTTTAAGGATTTTAGTGTTTTTCTGTGCATGGGAAGATTCAAGGATCTGGGCTCATTGAAATTATTCCTTTGAAATGGGCCTTAACTGTCTAGGGTCAGTATCTTGGTTTTTTTTTTTCCCCATCCTAAATTCCCCTCAGGGTGCACCTGTGGGAGGGGGCAGCTTCAGTGGCTAATGGCTTGATGGCAACATAAACTGTTGTCTACATGGATGTGTACCCATGTTATTATGTCTGCACACATGATCTGTGTCTGTACATGGAAGAATGATCTTTGTCTCTTCTTCTGGGTCCTAAAACATCCCACCAAAGGGATTTATGGTAGGTTAACTGTTGGTCTCTCTCCTGGGAATAGAAGCGACTCTGACGAGGTAATTGATACCTGTAGTCATTCCTCAGAAATTTCTGCTTTTATTCAGATAAGGAGAGCTCCAAGCAGGCTTTCTTCCTGCATCTAAATCTCAGGTATCTTCAACTTAAAGTGTCTTTATACCAACTATGGGGTTCTGTCTGGCTTTCCTTACCTACAAATTTGTTCTTCTTTTTCAGGATTCCTTGATCTAGTCTGAGCCCCTTGCCTTTTCCAAATGAATTTTAGATTGGTTGTCAATTTCTGCAAAACACCACCTGGGATTTTGGGAGGAAGAGCTGACAGTCACCAAGGCACAAGGAAAGTGGGGGACTGGGAAGCCCCAGATGTCTTGGTTCAGCAAACAGGGAAGGTGGGGATGCCTCCTGGGGTGTGGGGAGTGGCAGGACAACAGTCCTGTGTGGAGCCTGGTCAGCCTCAAGGTGACAGGGGGATGCAGTGGGTAGACAGATGCATCTGGCCTGGGAGTGGGGTCCAGGGAGGAAGAAGAGAGGCTGGGTGGGGGCTGGTGGGTTACAGCAGACATACTATCCCCAAAGTGAGAGGGGGACACAGTGTTTGGACAGATGCATCGGGCCTGGGAGAGGGGTCCAGGGAGGAAGGGAAGAGCCCAGTTTGGGGCAGGTGGGTTACAGCAGACTCCATGCAGGGGACTGTGGTCCTGATGGAATCAGCTCAGAGCCAGAGAGAATTGGCTGTCAGGTGCTCAGCTTCACTCTCCTATTCCTTTATAAAGCCACTGTGTGAGACTGAAACACTGCCAGGGGATCCCTGAGTCCAGTTCTGCCCTGACCTCATTCAAGGGGCACAGGTGGAAAACAGAATCACTGCAGGCCCCACCCATGTCTCCACAGGGAATGAATCCCATCAGGGCACCAGGCTCACAGACTTCAGGAGACCCCTGCCCTCAGGACTGGTCTTCTTCCTTGCTTTGGCCTGCTGGTCAGAGATCCAGGTACCCCATCCTGGCTCCACCCTCCAGGGCCTGGATTCTGGGACAGCTTGGGGGTGGTGCAAGACCCTCATGCTCCTTTATCTGCCTTGGGGTAAGAATGTCTTAAAAGCTGCATTGGCTGATTTCAAAGGCCTGAGTTTTTCCAGCAGGTATGGGGGGAAGGAAGGTGTGTGAGGTTCCTACATCTGCAGGACTTTCCCAGGGTAAAGGACTGTGCCTTCCCCCTCCCATTCCACTCCCCACACCATCTGTCCAGGAAGCTCAGATTCAGGAGTATGAGGGCCAAGGCTCTCCCCTTGCTTATCTGTGACTTCCCATTCCCACAGCGAGGAACCTGGCTCCCACCACCTGCCCTTTATCAACTCATTTCTCTTTTCCAGGTTACATTCACAGTGGTTTCAGAATTGTTAGCTACTACACCCTGGAAAGAACTTTATAATATAAAGCCCACAGGTTAACAATGGCCCATTCTGCCTTTGCAGAATTAGTCTGTACTTTTCCAAAGTTAACTTAGGTCAGCACCTCTTGCCCCACCACCGACTGAATTTTTACACCCATTTCTAATACAGTTAGATTCTGTCACATTGTGTGTTCCATCTCGCGATGCTGCTACACCCTAAAGAGCTAAATTTGAGTAGATTATGATTGACCTTTGGGCTGTAAAAAGGTGTGGGCTTAGACATACTTACAGTGACACCAACGTAAAATTTCACATGGGATACTTCAGCCCCCCAACCCCACCCTATGATCTGCTTATGTATATAATTTTGCCTTTTCCATGATTGTCATAAATAGGATCATACTGTGTGCAGCCTCCTCAGACTGGATTCTTTCACTTAGTAATATACAGGTAAGATTTACCCATGTCTTTCTGTGGGTTGATGGTTTAATTTCTATTGCTGAGTAGTATTCCACTGCATGTGTGGGAGGAAAACCAGTTTTCCCTCTCTCCTTCTAGGTTCTTGGTTAACACCCCCCCACCCTCCCATAAGACAGATTACAGGGAGAAAAAGAAGCAAGTTTAATAACATGCATACATCCTGTATACAGGGGAGATACCCAAGAAAACTGAGTCCATTCCTGAAATGGCCAAAAGCATCATTTAAATATCACCTTCAGCTAAAAACAAAAGCAAGGCCTTGGGGAGGGAGGAAGTCATTTACGGCAGGTTATCATGAAAGCTCAATAAACAAGGATGTAAGGTTTAAAGTTTGTGTCTCCATTCACTTCATTCCATATGGCTTCCAATTGATTGTTTCTTAAGTATTTGGAGAAGTTATGGATATTTGGCTCTATTTCAGTCTGAATTTCCAGTGTAAAGGATTGAGCAGAGCCGCTGTCAGGGCGGTGTCTCCACTGGCTGTGAGGGCTGCTGGGTCCGCACTTTCCCATTGGCTGGCCGGGCCTGGAGCCCGCCTCCCCTAGCTGCGGAGGGAACTCACCTGCGTTCTGCCTGAGGATTTGGCGTCCTGCGCAGCTGACTGGAGCCGCATCTCCTTTGGACCTGCCGGAGCTTTGGGACAGCAGGGGGTTATGTCCACGCTGACAGGAGCCCAGTCTCCTCAGGACCCAACAGGAGGTGCTGCACTGAGGGAAGGTGAGGAGGAAGGAAAAGTGAGGGAAAGTGAGGAGAAGCTTCCCGTGAGGGGCTGACGGCTGAGGGGAGGCCCTCCTCAGAGGCCCCGGGAGAGGAAGGGCCGGATGTGGGAAGCTGTGGGTTTTTAGTCAGGTTTTGTGTGTGGTGCAGAGAGTGTGCTGTGCCCTTCTTTGGTGTGTGGTGTCCAGTTTTCCCAGCACCATTCATTGAGGAGACTGTCCTTTCCCCGGTGCAGGTTCCTGGCTCCTTTCTTGTGAGTTAACTGACCACATCCCCGTAGGGTTATCTGCAGACTCTCTCTGGTCCATGTCCCTGTTGTGCCAGTTCCACAATTTTTTGGTGACTGTGCTTTTGTAATGCAGTGTGAGGTCAGGGAGGGAGATGCCTCCAGCCTATTTCCCTTTTGTAGGATCTCTTTGGCTGTTCAGGGTCCTTTGTGTTTCCACATGAATGTTAGGAATGTTTGTTCTGTTTCTGTGAAAAATACCATTGAAGTTTATTTTATTTTATTGAAGTATAGTCAATTCACGATGTTCTGTTATTTTCTAGTGTAGGGCATAATGATTTGATGAGACTTGCTTTGAGTTTGAACACTGCTTTGGGTAGAATGGACTTTTTAACAATATTAATTCTTTCTGTCCATGATCACAGGGTATCCTTCCATTTATTTGCGTCTGTTCAGTTTCTTTCCTCAGTGTCTTAGAATTTTCAGTGTGCAGGTCTTTCACAGCCTTGATTCAGTTTATTGCTAGGTATTTTTTTGGATGCAATTGTAAATGGGATTTTAAAAAAAAAGTCTCTTTCTGATGTTTCATTATTAATGAATAGAAAGACAACTGATTTTTGTGTATTGATTTTGTCCCTTGTAGCTTTACTGAAATGATTCATTAGTTCTAACAGTTTTTTGATGGTTTGATGTGGAAAACTAGAAATCAGAATTCACTCTGTTTGGACTCCATCCAGGTCCCCCACAGCACCTAAGACACAATGACTCCTAATCTTCCCACAGTGCCTCTAAGTTACATGTGGACTCCTGCAAGGGCGACGAGCATCAGCACTTTGGGTGAACTGGATTGCGTTAAGGGTGGGCCTCTGTAGGGAAATCTGATGTCTTCTCTGCTTTTTTGGTGTGGTATTGACATGGTTATTTTCAAAAGTAATATAGTTTCTAATAAAGTTTCTTATAAAGTTTCCTTATAAAGTTCTGTATAAAATACTTTAAATAGCATTACGCAGTACTCACATTTGACACTTCACATAAAATACTCCAGTGGGTTTTACCTAAGACTGGGATACTTTCCCAGGGAACCAGCAGATAAACTCCAAATGAAGAAATTGTATGGTTCACCTTGTAATCCCATCCACAGGCCCACTTCAGCCTTCCCCATTGCCCCAACTTATGGAAATCCTTTTTTTATTCTGTGCCAGTATTCTTTTTCTGAAACTATTACTGAGAGTTTTCCTCTTTTTCAAAATCTTAATGGATTTAAGGCACACAAGATGAATACGATCTGGGTGGCATCTTCTGTGTGTCTCCTTTCACTTAGAATGTTTTCAACCGGTATCCAATTTGAATCATTAGTGATTCATTCACATTTTTCATTGTCATAAAAAATACAAAACATAACATTTACGATTTAAACCATTTAACTATGCAGGTCTATGGTATTAACTAGATTCACATTGTTGTACAGATGCCTCACCATCCGTCTCCAGAACTTATTCATTTTCCCCAAGTGAAGCCCTGTATCCAGTGAACACTGACTCCCCTCAGCCCCTGGCGGTGACACTCTTTCTATCTCCGCATTTGACTTCTCGGGATGCCTTGTATAAGGGGAATCATAAAATATTTGCCCTCCTGTGTCTGGCTTATTTCACTTAGTTAGCATAGTGACTTCAAGATTTATTCATGTTGCAGCATGTGTCATAATTTCCTTAGTTTTTAAGGCTGTGCAGTATCCCATTGGGTATACACCACATTTAGTTTATCCATTCATCTGTTGATGGACAGGTGAGTTATTTCCACCTTTTGCTGTTGTGATTAGTGCTGCTATGGATATGGGTGTACCTGTTTCTATTCCAGTTCCTGCTTTCAAATATTTTGAACATATATCCTGAAGTGGAATTGATGGATCACATGTCAACCCCATGTGTAAGTTTTTGAGGAACTCCTGTCTGGTTCTCCATCATGGCTGTACCATTTTATTGCTTTATATGGCAGAATAATATGGCAGTTTATGGATGTACAGTATTTGTTTATCTATTTAGCCTTTGATGGACATTTCAATTGTTCTACCTTTGGGGCCATTGTGAATAGTGCTGCTATGAATATTTGTGTACATTTTTTTGTTTGAACACCTATTTTTAATGTTTTGGGGTCTATATCTAGGAGTGAAGTTGTTGAACCATAAGGTAACTGTATTTTTATCTTTTTGAGGAAATGACAAACTGGAAACTTGGGCTGTACCATTTTCGAATTTTTCAAGTAATGTTTAAAAGTTTCAATTTCTCTACACTTTTCCTTTTTTTTTTTTTTTTTTTTTTTAGTTTTCTGGATTGTAGGGCTTCTAGTGTGCTTGAAAGGGTATGGCATTATGGTATTAATTTACATTTCCATCATGACTGATTTTTAAACATTTTTTCATGTGCTTGTTGACTATTTGTCTTGTCTGGAGAAGGGTCTACTTTAAAAAATATTTAATTTTATTTATTTATTGATTTTTCTTATTTTACACTTTTATTAGGTAGATATTACTGTTTGACTGCACATATACATTATATTGCATGTAAATACATATATACAATATACTGTACATTTCTTTTTTAGTTTACATATGGAGAAGGGTGTATTTAAGTCCTTTTACCATGTTAAAAATTGGGTTCATTTTGTCTTTTTATGAGTTGTGAAAGTTCTTGATATATTCTTGATAAAATTTTTTTTCAAGTATATAATGTGCAAATATTTTCTTTCATTTTATCTGCTGTCTTTTCAGTTTTTGGATAGCATCTTTGATGTACAAATGTCTTTAATTTTGAGGAAAGGCAATATATTTTTTTCTTTCCTTGCTTGCATTTGCTATCAGATCTAAAAAAATTGCTAAGTTCAAGGTCATGATGACTTATCCCCATTATTTCTTTGAGAGTTTATACAGCTTCCCTCCCTATCTGTGAGGTATTGGTTCCAGGACACCCTGTGGATACTAAATATCTGTCGGTGCTCAAATCCATTATATAAAATGGTGTAGTATTGGCAAATAATCTAAGCACAGCTTCCTGTATACTTAAAATCATCTCTAGATCACTTATACTAAATAATACAATGTAAATGGTATGTAAATAATTGTGAAGAAAATATAATGTTATTTAAATAGTTTCTGGCATGCCACAAGTTCAAGTTTTTCTTTATGGAACTTTCTCAAATTATTATTATTTTTTTTATCTGAAGGAGACTGGTTCTGCAAATGTGGAATCAGCAGATGACGGCTGATTGTCACTTTACCACTCTTTAAGTTTAAGCTTTTTATGTATCTTGAGTTAATTTTGCATGTGGTATGAAGCAGGGATCCAATTTCATTTCTCTTAGAAATGAAAAAATTTCACTGGATAGACAATTGCCTGGCACCACTTGTTGAAAACACAATTTTCTCCCCAATTTAATCTCGCCCACTGTGGTAAAAAAAAAAAAAAAAAAAATCAGTTGGTGCATGTGTCTTTTCACATTAGAGTGTTGCTCTGGATACATGCCCAGCAGCGGGATGTAGGACTTCTCTTGCTTCTGACCTAAGCAGAAGGTCACTATGTGGAACCTACACTTCAGGTGAGGGGGCTTTAGCTCCACCTCCTTGATGGATGTCATGGATTGTTAGGAATTCTTCTGCATAGGAGTTCTCCATTCAATCCCATTTATTAAGAAAAACCCCAACAACCTATGTCATCATTTAACTTCACCATTGTGGACGCCTGGATATTTATTTTAGTCTTTTGGTTATAATCCAGCACCACAGGTTTGGTTGCTCAGTTCATTCCTGCTTTGGCTACTGAGAACTCTCTCACTGGCTCCTGTTTCCTTTGAGATCAGTCTATCTTTTGGGTTTTTTCTCCCCTGGTACTTTCTTATTTTCTGATACAAGATTCAAGATGATCCTGGCTCATATACTGACTGTGTCAGCCCTAGTATAAGCCATTTCTTCAAAGAGTCCTGATTTCTTTAATTAAAGAATGGTATTAAGAACTTACATATGGGAGGAAAATATTCTCAGCTGACAATGCAAGGAAATGTGTGCATGTGTTCCTGCCTTAGTGTATTGTTGTTTCTCAGGGACCACTATCCCCCATTCATCTGCCACAACCACATAGTGTTTTAAATATAAGTTACTTAGAAATGGCCAAAGCAAGAGGGACACTCTGACCCCCCACTCTATTTCCCTAAAAGCAGGAAATAAGCCTGTTATGTGAAAGGTTCAGAAAGGTATTTAAACATATCTTGTAACTTCTTTAGTTTACCACCCCAAGCCCAAACTCTGTTCAGATTTTTCATTGAGTATCCAAAAGCTACATTTCTTTAGGCTGTCAATTCCTAACAAATTTATAGTTTTCTAGATGTATAAAATCTGCCTGTTTTTACTACCTCTTACTTGTCATTTCTATGAAACTTTTGTGTGTAGGAATTAAAATGTCTTTTTCTTCTGCTGCTCTGTCTTGTGTTAGTTTTATTATTAGTCCAGCCACAAGCAGTCAAGAGGGATAGAGAGTGAAATTTCCCCCTTCCCAATAGTATACATTCCTAATCGTAAAGATTTCTATGTGGAAATGTCTGTATTCATATTAAGCAGAAGACGGGTTTACACTGATGCCTCCAACTTGATCCATTATCATATGGACAGTGTACATCTCCCCCCTCCCCCCCCTGCTTATCTGTAACTCCCAGTCAGACAGTAGAATCCTGGTTCCCACCAGCTTCCATCCATTCAATTCATTTCTCATTCTGCTCCAGATGAGTTGTTTCAGCGTTCTTAGCTCCTACCCCTGTGGGATGGATCTTATAGAGCCCACTGTTTACATGCAGTATGTTTTCCCTTTAGACTACACATTCTGTTAATTCCTACAGTTACTGAGGCCGGCACCTTCTGCTCCACCAGCATCACTGAGTGTTTTCATACATTTCTAATACAGATCCTTTGTTACATCCTGTATTCCATCCTGTGACACTACCACTCACTTGATCACTTAATTGACTTGTTGGGTCATAAAAACCTATGGTTTTAGACAAATGCATAATGACAAATGTCCATCACTAAGTATCATATGGAACATTTCAAAACTCCCACATGACCTGTTTACCACCCCTTAGTTTTCCCTTTCTCTGAATTTCATATAAATTGGGTCATATAGTACATATGTAGCCTCTCCAGACTGATTCTTTCACTTGTCTAAATCAACATGAAGTTGGTATTGAGAAGAGAGCTCTGTCAAAGGGATCCAGGAGCCCATTCAGAAATTGTGACCTATCTTATCACATCTCAGCCTGAATCAAATCCTAAGTTTTGACCTGATGAAGTCACCCAGAACATCTGGCAGAAACTTATCTACTTATTGTACTCTTGGCCTCAAATAATTCAGGGCATAGTGTGTTACTTGATGTTCATTTTTGTTTGAACAGGTTTTCAAAGCAGTTGTCTAAATTCAAGAGATGATTTTTTTGGATTCTAAGTTGAGACTGTTTAGCTTTGGAAGAAACTGCCAAACTGTCTTCCAAAGTTGGCCATACCTGTCTTCCACTAGGATCTTGAATATAGCTTTGTATGATTATTTTCTATCTGTATACCTTCTTTAGCCAGATGTTTGTTTCTGTCTTTACCCATTTTTAATGGGGTTGATTGTTCTAGATTTTATTGGTATAATTTGAGTACAAATCCTTTATCAGATACACATTTTGCAAATACTTTCTCCTGGTGTGTAGTCTCTCTTTTGCCTTTATGAATAAGACCTTTCACAGAGTAGAATTTTATAGTTTTATAAAGTCCATGTTATTAATTTTGTGTTGATTTGTAGATAGGCGTTTGTTGTTGCGAGTGAAAACTCATCAGCAGACCCAAGGTCTTACAGATTTTCTCCCTTTTCCTTTTAAGATCTTTATAGTTTTGTCATTTAACTTTGTCTATGGGCAATATTGAGTGAATTTTGCTACCAGTTGTAAAGTTTGTGTCTATGTTTTCTTCACTCTATATGTTGTTTAATTAATTTCTCCTTAACCAGTTTTTGAGACAATATAGTGAGCTATTTGGCTGTGTTTCAGTTTGGATTTCCAAAGGCACTACATAGAACAGAACTGCATTCAGGATGAGGACTCTGGGCTTTGTGAGCTCAGCGTTCCCTGAACTTTTCTGATGGTCCACAGGGGGGCGCCAAACCCACCTCTGACAGGGCACAGGTGCATTCTGCCCATGGATTTGGCCCCTTGCACAGCCGGCAGGGGCTTGGTCTCTTCAGGACTGTCAGGGCTTCATCTTCTAGACAGTAGGGCTGTGTCCATGCTGTCATGGGCTGAGTTTTCTTGGGAATCTCTGTGAAAAGGTGCCATAAAAGGAAAAAAAAAAAAAAAAACAAATGGGGAGCTTCCTGTGTGCAACTGACTGTTCAGGGAGGTTCTGTCTTCAGAGGAACCTCAGAAAGAGGTTGATGTGGAAAACTGTGGGGTTTTAGTTGGTTTTGTGTGCAATGGAGATGGTGACCAGTGATGTTCTTTGGTGCATGGTGTCCCATTTTTCTGGCAATGTTTATTAAGGGGGGTGTCCCTCCCTCTTTGTATGTCCTTGGCCCCATTTTCATTTATTAACTGACCACAGCCATGCGGGTTTATTTCTGGGCTCTTTATGCTGTTACTCTCATCCACGTGTCTGTGTTTGTGCCAGTTCCTCACTGTTGTGTTTACTACAGCTCCATGATACAGTTTGATGCTAGGGAGGGAGATGCCTCCAGTGTGTCCTTCTTTCTCAGAACTTTACCTGTTCAGGGTCCTTAGTTGTTCTATATTAATAATAGGATTGTTCTATTTCAATGAAAAATATCATTGAATATTATATTGATGTTGCAGTGAATTTGTTGATAGCTTTGGGTAGAATCAATAATTTAATACTAGTAATTCTTCCAATCCATGAGTACAGAATATTTTTCTGTTTATTTGTGTCTCCTTTAACTTCTTATTCAATGGTTTATAGATTTTTGAGTACAGGTCTTTGGCACCCTTGGTTAAATTTTTCCTAGATATTTTGTTCTTTTTGATATAATTATAAATGTGATTGTTTCCTTGAATTTTCCTTCTGATGGGTTATTATTAGTGTATAGAAATGCAGCTGATTTCTGTACATTGATATCATATTGAACTTTACTGAATTTATTTACTTTAACAACTGTTTGTTAAGTGTTGTGGGAAATTGTAATTTTGAAATCTCACTGTTTCTCCTGCATCCCAGGTCATGCACAGAACCCAAGAATTGCTGGCTACGGGTACACTCATCCCACAGTGCCTCTTAATAACAAGTGGATTCCTACAAGGGCGATCAGCATCACAACTCTGGCTGACCTCGGTCTGGGTGAGTCTTGGCCTCTATGACAAGGTTTGATGTCTGTCTTATCAACGTCTTTGCTATGATATTAATATGGTCATTTTGAAAAGTAATGGACTTTCCAGTAATTTCTATGATGGTAAAAACTACTCACAGTTGCCACTTTATATAAAATACTGTAGGACGTTTTACCCCAAACAGGGATAGCCTCCTGAGGAACCATCGTGTAACCCACAAATGAAGAAGTCGTATGGTTTCCACATTATTATGTAATCCACTGGCCCACTTCAACTTTCACCACTTGGTCTGGCTGTTTTTCTTTTTCTGGATTTGTTACTGAGACTCTCATTTGACAACCTTGATGGATTTAAAGCACACAGGATGACCATGCGATCTGGGACAACTTTTCTTTATGGCTTTTTTTTTTTTTCACTAGGGATCTTTTCAGTGTTTGTTAATGTTGTAAATTGTATCAGTTACTACATTCCTACATTATTTTCATTGTGATTAAAAATACATATGACACTTTTAATTGAAATCATTTCAAGTACACATTTTTGCAGTATTAACTACCTTTACATAATTGTATAAACAAGTTCAATAACTTGTGTACCCACTTTAAGCCTGGGAGGTGCCCAGGAAGTTGAGTAATTCCCTAAAATGGCCCAAGACGTCACCTGAAATACCGTCTTTCTCTAACACCAAAAGAAAGGAGGGTTATGGTCATTATATAGATTTAAATCTAAGCCTTCTCTATGGATAAGTTTTTTGAGAATTAATCTTCCTTCTGTTCCTGGTACAGAAAGGGAGTTTACTTTTCAAATGGAGATTTCCCATATAAATGTAAATTTGCCTCACAAAAGGCAATCTTGACTTGAGTTTCATAGAGTCTCATTTGTCTTATTTTTTAAGAAATCTGTCCATTGTAATCTTCATGCCAAAGAGATATATTTTATGGAGCACATTTGCCCTCCTTCACATGGGTGTACCCCAACTTGCTTATGTACTCATGCATGGAAGGACATCCTCATATTTTTAAGTTTTTGAGTAGAGTTGCTGTGCATAATTGCATGCTAGTTTTTTTTTTTTTGGACACTTTTTCAAAGCAATTGTCTAAATACTAGAGGTGCAATGTTGGATTCTCAGGTGAGCATTGACTAGCTTTGGAAAAAACTGCCAAACTGTCTTTCAAAGTAGCCACACATGCATTCCACTTGCCGTGAGGGAGAGTTCCTGTTTTACTCCATCTTCCATCAATCATGTAATTTTTTTGGAGTTTAGTGGTTCTAATGAGTGTGCAGTGTTATATCATCGTTGTTTTAATTTGAAATTTCCTACTGGTATATGATTTTCAAGAATATTTTTATATGCTTATTTACTATCTATGTATTTTCTTTGGAGAGGTGTTAAGATCTTAACCTATTTTTACTGGGGCTGTTTGTTGTAAAGTTCTTGGTGTAATCTGAGTCCAAACCCTTAATCAGTTATGTGTTTTGTAAATTAATGCTTCTCAGTATGTGTCTTGTCTTTAGGTTTTCTGAATAAGGTCATAACAGAGTTTAAATTTTTAATTTTTAAAATTCTATGATATAAATTTTACTTCTGTGGATAGACTTGGGGATTTTTGTTAAAGTTCATCACCTAAACAAGGTTATGTAGATTTTCTTATATGTTTACTTTTAGAATAATTCCAGATGTGCATTATATAATTGTCTGTGGGCAATTTAGAGTGCATTTTGGTGTAAGTGTTAAAACCTGAGTGGTTGTGGCCTGCAGTTCCCAGCTGACCAGCAGGTGGCACCATGCCTGTTCTCTGACCCTCAAGGTGCATGTGTCTCACTGCGGGGGTTTGGCTCCTGTGGGAACTTGGCTCCTTGCGGGGGCTGCTGGAGGCTGGGTCTCCTCAGGACCCATAGTGGTTTCAGCTTCAGGACAACACTCAACCAACCAAGTCTACCCAGACAGGAGCCAGATGTCTTCAAGAATCACCAGGAGGCATCACTGTGGGGGTAAAAAGTGAGGGAAAAGTGGGGAGAGGCTTCCTGTGTGTGATTACAACTAAGGAGGTCCATTTTCAGAGGATCCAGCAGGGGCTTGATGTGGAAAATTTTCAAATTTACTTGATTTTGTGTTAGGTGTTGATAGTGTCTGGTGTCATTGTTTGGGGGTATGGTGTCCAAAGTTCTTGGCACCATTTATTGAGGGGACTTTCCTTTTCCCAATTTGTGTTCTTGGCTCTTTTGCCATGAATTAATGGTACCCTAAAGATGGGTTTATTCCTGTGCTCCCTATTCTGTGCCTCTGGCCCATGTGTCTGTTTTTGTGCCAATATCTTACTGTATCTCTGCTGGTGACTGTAGCTTCCTAATGTCGTGTGAAGCCAGGGAGGGAGATGCCTCCAACTGTGTTCTCTCTTCTCGAGGTTGCTTAGGCTATTCCAGGTTCTTTTTTGTTCCATACAAATGGTAGGATTTCTTGTTTTCTGTTTCTGCAAAAAAAAATGCCATTTGGTAGAGTTTGGTAGAGTTTGCAATTAATGTGTACACTGCTTAGGCTTCATGAATGTTACAGTAATGTTCTTCTAGTGCACAAGCAGAAGTTTGATTTTGTGTGCATCCTCTTCAATTTCTTTATCAGTGTTTTCTAACTTTCCCTGTGTAGGCCTTTCACATCCTTGGCTAATTTTATTCCTAGGTATTTTTTTATTTTATTTTTGGTACAATTGTTAAATGGAATTGCTTTATTAATTTCTCTTTCTGAAACTTCTTTATTAGTGTACAGAAAGTCAATTGATTTTTATATATTGATATTATATCATGTAGCTTTACTAAAGTTAGTTATTACTTTTTAATATTTTTTTTGTATGTTGATGTGGAAAAGTAGAATTCAAAATTGCCACTTTTTTTTTTTTTTAATCACATCCAAGTCCTTCACAACAACCAAGACATAGTGGCTTATGACATTATCTTATGGTGTCTCTTAATAATATGTAGATTCCTGCAAGGGTGATCAGCTTAACCACTTTGGATCAACTGGAACTGGAGAAGGCTTGGGCTCTACAGTGAAGTTTGATGTTTTCTCTGCTTTCCTGTTATGATTTTGACATGGTTGATTTAAAAAAAATTATTTACTTTCCAATAATTTTAAACATACAGAAAATGTGCAGTAGCAGGACAGTGTACTCTTTATCTGTAAGCTCAGGTTTCTCACTCATCACTGATGTAGCACGTATGCCACTTCTCATGACAATCTCTAGTGTGTTTTTGCCTTGAGTAGAGACACTTTCTCTGTGTCACCACATAACATCCAAATGAGGATTCATTATGGTTCTCACTTCATAACGCAGTCCACAGGCTCAGTTCCACTGTCAGCACCTACTCCAATTGTATGGCAACGGGTTTTCCCAATCCGATCCAGTGTTTGTTTTTTTTTTTTTTTTTCCTGGAACTGTTCTTGAGACCTTCCCTTATTTCCCCAAGTTTGATTGAATTAAAGGGCACAAGATGAGTGTGATCTGGGTGGCCTTTTCTGTATGGCCTCTTTTTCTTAGGATGTTTTCAGTGTTCATCCCTGTTGTAACAAGTATCAGTACTTCATGTTTTTCATTGTGATTAAATCTATTCCATCTACTATTTACCATATAAACTGCTGTAAGTATATAGTTTCATTACATTTATGTCATATAGTTTTTGGATATTGACTACATTTACATTGTTGTAGAAATATTCTCAGCACTCATCTCCACTACTTTTTCAGTTTCCCCAAGTGAGACTGTATCCATGAGACACTAACTCCTAACCCCCTGGCAAGTACATTGTACATTTTGTAATTGAATTAGACTTATATGGACACCTTATCTTAGACTCATAGAATGTTTGTCCTGTTTTGGTTTGATTTGGTTTGTTTCCCTTGAATGACTTCAAGGTTCATCCACATTGTAGCATGTGTCAGAATTACCTTCGTTTTAAAGGCTGAATCCTATTTAAATGTGTATATAGTACATTTGTGTATGGAATCATCCATCCATGGACACTTGGTTTCTTACATATTTTGGCCAGTGTGAATAGTATGAACATGGCTGTAGAAATGTGTTTTTCAGCCCCTGCTTTCAAACCTTTTGGGTTTATACCCTGAAGTTGAATCAATAGATGATAGATGTTTTCCACAGTGGCTGCACCATTTTACTTTATTTCTTTCAATGGCAGAATTACATGAAAGTTTATGGATCTACTGTACTTTGCATATCCATTCATCCATTGATGGACATTTGAATAGTTTCTACCTTTGAGCTATTTCAAATAATGCTGCCATGACTATTATTATAGTGTAGCATTTTTGTATGGACACGTGTTTTAAATTTATATATATGAGGGAAGTTGTTGAACCAAGTGATAGTTGTTGGGGGGATGCTGTGACTCCGCTATGGTCATCAGAGACCTTAGCACAGCCAAGGAAACATTAGCTTAGCTTAAATTGAATACTATTTACCAACATCATTGACCATCATAATGTTTTATT